>NW_028232495.1:0-32209 GCF_054491065.1 Syngnathus leptorhynchus | reverse complement strand
GCCTGGCGTGGCGCGGATATTCGCAACATTCTCGACTTCGAGCAGGATTACACCGACGCGAGGGTGATCAAGCTCGAAAAGAATTACCGCTCGACCCAGCCGATTCTTTCTGCTGCATCTTCTGTGATCTCGAATAATATCGATCGAAAAGACAAGGATCTATTCACGGATCGCGAAGGCGGCTCGCCGATTCGCTTTTTCGAAGGGGAGAACGATCGCGAAGAGGGGCGATTTGTCATCGATAAGCTTCTCCAGGCGAATCGAGGAGAAGGCGTCGCCTACGGGCATATTGCGATTCTCTATCGCACGAACGCCCAGTCCCGGGTTTTCGAAGAAGAGCTCCTGAAATACGATGTGCCCTACACCATCGTCGGTGGACAGCGCTTCTACGATCGCGCCGAGATCAAGGACGTGATGTCCTACCTTCGCTTGCTCGTGAATCCAAAGGATGACCAGGCGCTTCGCCGCATCGTGAACAAACCCACCCGGGGCATCGGCAAGGCAAGCTTCGAAAAGGTGGAGAGCCTCGCTGCGGGGCGCGGATCCCGCTCTTGGAAGGCATGCGCGTGGCCGTTGAGACGAACGCGGTGGGCCGCACTTCTGGGAAGATGGCTGCGTTCATCGATATGATGGACGGTTTCGCGAATCTCTTGGCGGGCTTTTCGCTGGACGATCTCATTGCGCATATTCTCGATGGGACGGGGTATATCCGGGCGCTCGAGAAAGAGGACACGCCCGAGTCCGAAGCGCGCGTGGATAACCTTCGTGAACTTCTGTCGAGTGCGCGGGATTTTCAGGCGCTGAACGAGGACGAGCTGGACGGGGAGGAGCGGACCGAACTCGAGCTCTACCTGGATCAGGTTGCCTTGATCTCGGATCTGGATTCCTACGAAGATCGCGAGGATCGGGTTTCGCTCATGACGGTTCATTCGGCGAAGGGACTCGAATTTCCGATCGTCTTCCTCGTGGGTCTGGAAGAGCGCATCTTTCCCCATGCTTCGTCGAGTCGAGATGAGGCGGGTCTCGAGGAAGAACGTCGGCTTTGTTATGTGGCGATGACTCGGGCGATGGAGCATCTGTTCATTACCTGTGCGGCGGAACGCTTTCGCTATGGCGACCGCACGTATCAGACGCCGAGCCGGTTCTTGCAGGAAATCCAGACGAGCTGATCGAGACCCTGGGGACGGCGGAGCGGGGGGCACGGTCGCGGGCCGGATCTTCCTCTTACGGCAGAGGATCACGTGGAGGCTCGAGCGATGGCGGGAGGTTTGACTACTCGTACTCCCAGGATGCGGGTGGAGACGAAGAAGGAGTCGCGATCGGAACGCGAGTGCGACATCCGGTTTTCGGCCGCGGTGAAGTCTTGTCCATCGAAGGCAGCGATCTGAATCAGAAGCTCGTGATCAAGTTCGAGCGAGCGGGCGTGAAAAAAGTCATGGTGCGCTACGCCAATCTCGAATTGGCGTAGGTGCAGGGCAGGCTCGACGCGCACCTGAAAACCCGGAGGTGAAGAATCATGAAGGTGCGAACCGAAACGCGCGACGAAGTCTTCATCGTGACGATTACGCGTCCAGAGGTTCGCAATTGCGTGGACCGCGAAACGGCGGATGCGCTGGCTTCGGCCTTTCGTGCCTTTGATGGGGACGATGCGCTTCGTGTGGCGATCTTGCAGGGGGAGGCGGGTTGTTTTTGCGCGGGCGCCGATCTGAAGGAAGCGAGCCTGGGGTCGGCGAATGCGAAATCGCGTGCTCTCAGAGGGCGACGGTCCGATGGGGCCAACGCGCATGTTATTGGGGAAGCCGGTGATCGCGGCGATCGAGGGCTTTGCGGTGGCCGGTGGGTTGGAGCTTGCGCTCTGGTGTGATCTTCGGGTCGCTGCGGAGGATGCGGTGTTTGGCGTGTATTGCCGGCGCTGGGGAGTGCCGCTTGTGGATGGCGGGACGATTCGTTTGCCGCGCTTGATCGGCCAGAGCCATGCTATGGATTTGATTCTCACGGGCCGAGGTGTGTCGGGCGAAGAGGCGCGTTCGATGGGGCTCGCGAACCGGATGGTGGGGAAGGGCGAGGCGCTGGACGCCGCGATCGTTTTGGCCCGGGAGATCGGTGCATTTCCGCAGCGTTGCATGCGCTCGGATCGCCTCTCGGCGCTGACGCAATGGGGATCGGATCTCGCTCCGGCGCTGGCGGAAGAGACGCGGCTCGGCATTGAAGTGATTCGCTCCGGAGAGACCCGCGAGGGCGCCTCCCGATTCGCCGCAGGAGCCGGTCGCCACGGCGATTTCGGCCGGGGCGACTGACTCTTTTGGGCTTGCGTTCGCGCTTGATCCGCTCTGCGAGTCGGTGGTAGGGGGGCCGCCTAACGCATCAACTGGCCCGCGTTCACGAGCAGCGTTTCGCCGGTCACCATGCGTGAATAATCCGAGCAGAAGAAGATGCATGCGTTCGCAACGTCATCATCCTTCGGGATTTCGCCAAGCGGCATGTCTTTGGTGATGCCGGCGATCACTTCGGCTTCCGGAACGCCGAGGCGCTTGGCTTCCATTTTGACGAAGCCTTCGACCGGCGGGCCCCACATCCAGGTCGGGATGACCATGTTGACCCGAACTTTGGCGGGCCCCAGCTCATGGACCAGGTGGTACATCGCTGAGAGCAGTCCCCCCTTGGAAGACGCATAGGCGATCTGAGGCGCCGGCGGCGGCATCCACATGGACTGCGAGCCGATGAAGACAATCGAGCCCCCCGCCCGCCTTCTTCATATGCGGGAGCGCGGCGCGCGCGATCTGGGCGGCACCTTGGACGTTGACCGCGACGGTCTTGCCCCAGTCTTCCGCCGGTGTTGTTTCGAGCGTGCCGAAGACGGTGTCGAGTGCGGCCACTTGAACGACGGCATCGACGGAGCCGAAGCGCGCCGCGGCGGCTTCCATCAATGCGATGCAGGCATCGTTGTCGACGACGTCCGTTGCGACAGCGAGCACGCGTTCGCCGGATGGATCGAGGGACTTTGCGACTTGCTGAAGCGGGCCTTCACGGCGCGCTGCAACGACCACATTGGCACCATCGCGCAGCGCCGCTTCGGCGACTTCGCGGCCGAGGCCTGGTCCGACGCCGAGTACGACCACAGTTTTTCCTTGAACGATCACGGGGAACTCCTTTGGGGTGGGTGTTGAGGATGGGGATGAGGACGAAAAAGATTGCGAAACCACAAGAGCGAGGGCGATTGCCGTGCGCCCGAGCGGACGTGCGCCCGGTCGAACGGAATCGCGCGCGGGGCCGAATGTCAACTCTACGGTTCTGCGGTCAAGCTCCTAGACAGGCCCTTGGGGCATTCCTAAGCTCTGTTCAAAGAGGGGCACATCGATGAAGCGAGAAAGAGAGGGCGCGGTCCTGCTCAGCGGTGCAACCGGCCTTGTGGGCAGTGCGCTGATGCCGAAGCTCCTGGATCGCTTTGGAACGCGTGCGCGCGTTGTCGCGCTCGGGCCGGAGCTTCGGCGAAGGCATCGACGGTGTTCAGTGGGATGGAATCGATCCCGGTCGTGAAGCGGTCGAAGAGACCAAAGCGATCATTCACCTTTCGGGCGAACCTCTTTTCGGCGGTTTGCCGACCGCGGCGCGTATGGAACGTGCACGCAAGAGTCGCGTCGATTCGACCCGGAGCATCGTTGACCATATGGCCACGCTCCCGCTCGCGCTTCGGCCGCGGGTTTTCGTGTGTGCGTCGGCGGGTGGGGGTACTACGGCGACCGCGGCGAGGAGCGGCTCGACGAAGACGCTGCACCAGGGACGGGGTTTCTCTCCGAGCTTTGTCAGGCATGGGAAGCGGAGGCGATGCGAGCGGAGGCGCTCGATGTGCGCGTCGTGCGTGTGCGGATCGGCGTTGTGCTTGCGGCGTCCGGCGGAGCTTTGGGCATGATGCGAATTCCGTTCTCGCTGGGTCTCGGCGGACGCCTGGGAAGCGGCCGGCAATTCTTTCCTTGGATTCATCTCGACGATCTGGTGGAGACGATCCCTTTGGTCGCTCTCGCATGAGATCTCGGGGCCGGTGAACGGTGTGGCGCCGGAAGCGGTGCGCAATATCGACTTGACCAAGGCGTTAGGTCAGGTGCTGAATCGCCCTGCCGTGATCCCTGTTCCCGCATTCGCAGTCAAAGCGGCGCTTGGCCCGCTTTCAGATGAGCTGCTCGGCAGCAAACGCGTGGTGCCTGAGCGTTTGATCGAAGCGGGGTACCCTTTCCGCTATCCGACTCTGATTTCCGCGCTCGAAGACGTACTTCGTTAGTCTTGAGCCCCGCCGCGGATCGAAGACTCCCGTCTCCCAGCTGCAGGGCAGTGCGATCGAGCCGTTAGAAGGTCACGATCAAGCCATCGATGAACCGCGTCTGGCTCGATTCTATCCGACTCGCAGGCGCGAAGGGGGGCGCGATACTACTCTCGAATTCCCTGAGGAACTGGAGATTTAATGTGCAATCCTGCGAGGTGTCGACGTTAGGATCGGTCGCCTCGGGCAGCAGCCCGAGGTCGTAGTCAAAGGCGCCGTTGTCGACCACCTGAAGGAAGAAACTTCCGCCTCGCGTGCCCCCCGAAAGACTCGGGCAGGACCGACTAAGCCAGATGCGCATCACGCGTCCCGGGTCCGCCGGCGTCCATTCGAGGTGTAGGTCGTCCTGGAAGCCAAACACCTGGTCCCGTTCCGGGGAGATCACCGTGAATGCCCGTCGAAGGGGAACGCTGAAATCAGAACCTCGAAAGCGAACCGCGACGGGACCCTCGGCGGGGCTCGTAACGAATTCGGTCCTGTAATAGGGATTCAGGCGCGACGTGCGCTCGAGTGTTTGATTCCGTCCCCCGAAGGTCGCGCGGAAAGAATCCCGGCCGCCGAGTTCGACCACTTCGATGCCATAGAGAACGCTCTCGTAGACGAGCTCTGCCCCAACCGAGAACCGGCCGGGCGCGCTGGCGACGACCCGGATGCTCGCCTCGAAATCTTCCGTGTCGATCCCCGTGCTGCTCACGCCCTGAGGCGAGCTGGTCTCGGTTGTGTCGTCCGCGCCCGAGCCACAACCGAGGATGTAGAAGGCGGACGCGGAAATCAGGACGAGAAGATGAAATCGGGCAGAGAACAAAACGAGACCGATCGGAACGACACGTGCGATCCTCCAAGGCAGATGAACGCATTCGACGCGCTCGCAGTGTAGCGGATTCAAGCATTAGGCCAGGCGATACTGGTCGTCGGGGGGGACTCGGAGTGTTGCCGTACGCATGCCGGAGAATTTCGGTTAGTCCGGGATCTTTCGTGACCTGGGCCTGACCCGACATAACAAATTCGGTCCCAGAAATTGAATAGCCCCTTGGTTGCGGACTGAAGCGGCTACCAGACTTCTCCCTCTCTAAATCAACACGCCCCGCCGTTCGCCTCGGTTGGCACTGTGGTTCCTGCGCGTCGTCGCTCGAGGTAGGCGGCAGCGAATGCTTTGCGAATCGCGGGAGGGAGCGCCTTGGGTGTTCCGAGCTGCTGCGCGCCGTGAATGATTTGCGCGGCGCGCTCGACCAGCCGGGTGAGTGCAAGAGCCTCGTGAGGATCAGCGGCAACCACAACGAGGCCGTGATTGGCCATCAGGGCGGCCGCTCGATCGCCCAGCAGCTCGGCGACGGCATCGCCGAGCGCCTGCGTGCCCGTCCGGTGATAATCCGCAACAAGGACGTCGCCGCCCACGTAGTACTCGAACTCTTCGATGACGCAGGGAATCGGCATCTGGTTCACGGCGAACATCGTCGCGAAGACCGGATGCGTGTGCACGACTGCGCCGATGTCGGGATGTCTTCGAAGGCAGGCGAGATGCAGGCCGATTTCAGTTGTGGGCGCGGCGTTGGCTGCGCCCGAGAGCAGGTTCCCGTCGAGGTCGGTCACTGCCAGATTCGAAAGTGTCATCTCCGCATAGGGCATCGCGGTCGGCGTCATGACCACTTCCCCTGCGCCGGTGCGCGCAGACACATTCCCCGCGGTGCCCGCCGTGAGTCCGATGCGATCCATTTCCTGAACCGTCTCGAGGACCGCACGTTTCGTTCGTTCGAGCTCCGTCGCGGCCGTATCTGAGGGCATGCTGGCAGCGCTCGCGTGCTTGCCCGAGGCCATGGCCTTGGCAGTCTTCCGCGTGGATCGGGTCATGCGGGCGGTCGCTCTGGTCCCGGCGGCCCCTTCAACTCAACGGTATTCCCATCGAGATCATGGAGGTAGATCGAAGGTCCGTACCCTTCCGCGCCGTACCGCGTGCCGGTCGTTCCGGCTTCGACTCCATGCTCTGCGAGGTGTTGGCGAATTGCATCTTCATCGAAGTGTGCGAGTGTGAGCGCGAAATGGTCCATGTTAGGCGAGTTCGGGTCGGGCGCATTTCCGCCGGCCTTGCCCAGTTTTGAGTCCACTTCGACGAGGTCAAGCAAGCTTGCCCCGGCGCGGAGCTGGACGAGGCCAAGTTCATCGATCCGCCTTTCGACTGAGAGGCCTAACACTTCTTGATAGAACGAAATGGCCTTTTCGAGATCGCGTACTCGCAGGACGACATGGTCGAGGCCCTTGCATTCGATCGCAGGTTTCGGTTTCGAAGGTTTCGATTCCATTGCAAGCTCAGGAGGGCAGCGCACTCGGCGCGTTTGCCGGTGTGTGGGTCTCGAGTTTTGAACGTCGAGCATGCCGCTCAAGGGCCAGGTCGATCAAGCGATCGAGAAGTGCCGAGTAGGGAAGCCCCGTCGCTTCCCAGAGCTTGGGATACATCGAAACGTTCGTGAAGCCGGGCAGGCTATTCAGCTCGTTGATATAGAGCCGACTCGTTCCCTTTTCGACGAGGAAGTCGACCCGGGCCATGCCTTCCGCATCGAGGGCTTGATAGGCGGCGACCGCCATCTCGCGAATCGTGTCCGTTTGTTCGGCTTCGAGTTCCGCTGGAATGATCAGCTCGGTCGCATCGTCCCGGTACTTCGCATCGTAATCGTAGAAGGTGCTCGCCGATCGGATTTCGCCGGGAACGGAGGCCTCGGGCGTATCGTTTCCGAGGACTGCCACCTCGATTTCGCGCGCGTCGATCGAGGCTTCGACGATGATCTTGCGGTCATAGCGTTGGGCGTCGGCGATGGCGGCGATGAGTTCGGGGATATTCTCAGCGCTCGCGATACCCACGGAGGATCCCGAGTTCGCGGGCTTCACGAAGACCGGAAATCCGATCTCCGTTTCCGCGTGTTCCGCCGCAGCGCGGAGGCCATCGCTGTCGAGCACAGCCCCGGTGAAGGTGACCCAGGGCGTGACCGGTAGGCCCGCATCCGCGAGGATCCGCTTCGCGAAGTCCTTGTCCATCTGAAGCGCTGAACTCAGGACGCCGGAACCGACGTAGGGGAGGTCGGCCAGCTCGAGGAGGCCCTGCAAGGCGCCATCCTCGCCGCCGCGCCCATGAATGATCGGAAAGACGACGTCGAGTCGTCCCAGCTCGCCCAGGGGGCTGCCCCCGTTTGCGGGCGCCAGGGTCGTTTCGCCGGGGGCGGCAGGGAGGTAGACCTGGGCCGCGTCGAGGACCTGGGCCAGGCGCAAGTTCTCGGGCTGTCCGCTCGCTGCCGTGAGGTGCCAGCGCCCGCTGGAATCGACTCCGATCAGGGACACTTCGTACCGGCTCTGGTCGAGTGCCGACAGAATCGAGGTTGCGGAGACGATCGAGACATCATGCTCGACCGATCGTCCGCCAAAGAGCAGCCCGATGCGCAGTTTTTCCATCTTAGTAAGAGTCCCCCCCGGACGCTGCTTGAGTCGCCGCCGGGGCGCCTCATGTTCTTTCCCGCCAGAGCATACGCCGCGACCCGGCAAGTCGCCCGAATTCGGCTCCCAGTGAATCAGCGCAGCGAACGCTGCTCGTCTCATCCCCCTGCTCATCGCCCTGCGGGTCGCTTGACCCTGCCCAGCCCGCTCCGTAACCTCGCCGCGTGACGACGACACCCGAACGCTTCGCAATCGACGCCCTCGCGGCGGACTTCATCCCTCGATCCAGCCCCGAATCCCTCCGCGACCGCCGCTTTCGGCGGAATTGCTCGCCAAGCAGGATGCGTTGCTCGCTCGGCTGCGGAGCGCAGGGCGGGTGATGGTGGCCTTCTCGGGCGGCGTGGATTCGAGCTACCTCGCCTGGGCCGCGAACGAGGCACTCGGCGACGACAGCCTCTGTGTCACAGCGGTTTCGCCCTCCTATCCCGAGAGCCATCGCTTGATGGCCGAAGAACTCGTGGCGCGTTTCGCGCTGCCCCATCGCTTCGTCGAGACCCATGAGATGGAGAGCGAGGCCTACAGGGCCAACGCCTCGGATCGCTGTTACCACTGCAAGAGCGAGCTCTTTGAAACGATGGACAAGCTGGGCGACGAGCTGGGCTTCCCGGTCGCGTCCTACGGTGTGAATACGGATGACACCTCGGATTTTCGGCCGGGACATCGCGCCGCAGACGAGCACGGCGTCCTGGCTCCCTTCCTCGAAGTCGCATTGTCCAAGCAAGAAATCCGCGACCTCTCCCGAGCGGGTCGGACTCCCACCGCCGATCTGCCCGCCTCGGCATGTCTTTCTTCGCGATTGCCCTATGGCACCGAAGTCACGGTCGAGCGACTCGGGCAAGTGGAGAAGGGCGAAGCGGCGCTGCGCGATCTGGGATTTCGTCAGCTTCGCCTTCGGCATCATGGCGAGCTCGCGCGCATCGAGATCGATCCCGCGGAGCTGCCGCGCGCGCTGGATCCCGTGATGGCCAAACGCATCGTGGAAACGATCAAGCCCCTCGGCTTTCGCTACGTCTCCCTCGATCTCGAGGGATATCGGACGGGTTCGCTGAACGAAGTGCTCCAGATTCAGATGGATCCGATTCGCTAATGACCTGGAAGACGATTGAATGCGCGGGGGCATCCTCGCGATATGGGCCTTGCCCAAGGGGCCGCTGTCCGTGTGGCGATTGCGCGCGAGCTTTCGCGGCTCGGGTTGCCGGTTGCGCGTTCGCGAATGCCGAGTCTGCGACCGCTTGCGGTGGGACCGATTCGAGGGCACGGCGCGGGGGCGTGAGCTTTTTCGGCATTTCGCCCATCTCGCAGAGCGCCTCGAAGGCATGGCGAAGTCGGCGAATGTGCCGCTCGACTCTTTGCTCGAGCTGCATCTACGAGTGCGCGAAGGCGGCGAGTCGGGCGGATTGCTATCGCGACGGGCTTCGCTCCGCGCAAAAACGGTGGGTGGCGCAAAATGCGTCGAAGACAGCGATTCTCGAGCGCAGTCTGCCGAGTGCGCGACCGGGCGAAGCGGGATGGATCGTGCGGCATAGCCAGCCCGCGGTCGGCTTTTGTTCCGTCGAGATCACATTGCCCTGGCTCGTATCCTCCGTCGCGGGCGTCAACGAGGGCGGCTCGCTGTGATGGCGGGACCGCTGCTTTGGGGGACGCCGGGATACTCAGGTGCCGCGCCCTCGAATCTCCTCGTGCAGGAATGTCTGCAGAGGTTCGAAGATCTGGAGGGCGCCCTGGGTTGGTGTCAGAAGCGTCCGGTCGAAGGTGATCAGTCCTTTGTGCTAGCGGATGCGACGGGGGCAGTGGCCACGGTGATTTCGACCGGCGGGCGCCAGCGCGTCCAGGCCGGCGAGGGCGAGCTTTTCGTGGAGAGCGGGGAAGACGAGGCGGGCGCTCCGGGGACGGGTGGCGGGAGCGGGGGAAACGAATCGCGTCGTGCTGGATCCCTCGGCGCGAAGGCTTCGGCTGGAGATGGGCGAGGATTCGGTTGAGCTCGGTCCCAAGCAGTCCGCGCCCCCAGCTTGACTGGTTCTTCGCTGCAAAGAGCAGCGCACCTTTCTTGCGAATGCGCCAACCCTGTAGAAGATCGTCGAAATCGAGCACGCTCGCGCGCCCGTGAACGACTTGAGACCTTTCTGAGTGTTCGAGGAACCGAGAGACTGGGAGGGAATTGTGGATCGTCGTGATTTTTTGCAGAAGAGTTCGGTTGTGTTAGGCGCAGCGGTGGCGGGCCTTGCTTCCGCGGCTTGCACGAGTTCGGGGCGCTCGAGCATGACGCCAAGCGCGTTGTCGGCGACGAGCCGCTCGCAGCGGCGGCGGGAGAGTTTCAGGGGATCGATGCGATTGATTTGGCGGCCCTCGTGCGGCGAGGAGACGTTTCACCGAGTGAGCTACTCGAGTGGTCGATCGCGCGATGTGAGGCGCTGAATCCGAAGCTCAATGTCGTTGTGATTGAACATTTCGATCGGGCACGGGCGCAGGTGGCGAGGGGTGAGCTGCCGGATGGTCCTTTTCGCGGCGTGCCTTTCTTGCTGAAAGATCTGGGCGTGAAGCTTGCGGGGACGATCACCTCCGAAGGGTCGCGCTTTTTCGAGACGGCAATGGCGAAGAAGTCGACGACTCTCGTGGAACGATACGAAGCCGCGGGACTCGTGATTTTTGGCAAGACCGCGAGTCCCGAGTTTGGTTCCAGTTCATCCACGGAGTCGATGCTTTGGGGCGAGACGCATAACCCATGGCAACCGGAATACAGTTCGGGCGGTTCGTCGGGTGGCTCGGCGGTTGCGGTCGCGACGGGAATCGTGCCGGCGGCCCATGCCAGCGATGGGGGCGGGTCGATTCGGATCCCGGCTTCGTGCTGCGGCCTTTTCGGGCTGAAGCCCACGCGGGGGCTGACGCCGGTGGGGCCGGATTTCTTTGACGTGAACGGCGGCCTTTCGGTGAATCACGTGGTCTCGCGGACCGTCCGCGACAGCGCAGCTCTGTTGGATGCGACGGCGGGACCGCCCGACTACGATCCTTATCTGGCGCCGGGGAAAGATCGCCCCTATCTCGATGAAACACTTCGTGAGCCCGGTCGCCTGCGTATCGGAATTCAGGCGAAGGCGACGCTTCCTGTGGGAGACACATCCGGATTGCCTGGAGGCCCTGAATAGGACCGCGCGGCTTTGTGAGTCGCTCGGCCATGAACTCGAGGAGGTGGAACCGCCTCCGCTTCCGGGAGCGGACCTTTGGTATACCTTCGGCGTTATGCGCGGGACGACGATCGCCATGAAGGTGCAGGCGCGCGAGCGCGAACTCGGTCGCAAAGTCACGCCGAACGATCTCGAGCCGCAGAATTTTAGCGAATACGAGAAAGCGTTAGGCTACACCGCGATCGATCACGAAACCCAGCGGCAGGCGGTCTATCGATGGGCCCGTGATGTGGTCGCTCATCAAGCTCCCTTCGACGTGGTCTTGTCTCCGACCTTGGCCGGGCCGCCGCCGAAGCTGGGCGTATTGGATCCGCGCACGCCGGGTGAGGCGTTTGCGAATGCGGCCATGTCGATGGCGGGCTTTACGATCGCGTTCAATCTCTCGGGCCAGCCCGCGATGAGTGTGCCGCTGCATTGGAACGCTTCGGGACTCCCCATCGGCTCGATGTTTGTCGGACGGCTTGGCGGCGAAGGCACACTTCTGCGCCTCGCGGCGCAGCTGGAACAAGCGATGCCCTGGCGGGATCGCTGGCCCAGTATGCTATTTGCCGCCGGTTCGGCTTCGCCGCCGACCGGGGGGTCGAGGGTGAGGGTGACGGTGAAGATGAAGATGAAGGTGACGATGACCGCGAGGAGGAGCTGCCGCGTGGCGGGCGATCGCTGCCGCCTCGCTTGGTTCGGTCACTGCGGCTGCGCGCGGGGCGTGCGGGCTTATCCTCGGTGTCGCGTGTTTCGCGAGGGCGGCGCGCTTTAGGCGCATTAGGCGCTTCGGCTTCGACCTTCTCCTCTGGTCGAGCCTCGGGCTGCTCTTCGCTTCGGCTGCGTCGTCGTCGAGGGCGGCGCGTCGTTTCGCCGGACTCTTCGGCCGTATCGTCTGTTGCTGCGCGGCTGCGTTCGGAAGTCCGCGTGGCTGAAGCCGCCGCCGGTTTGGGGTCGGATTCGCTGAGTGTCTCGTAAGCCGGTGCAGCCTCTTCTGGCTTTTCTTCGGCCTTCTGCTCGCGGCGCGGCGCGGGCTTGTTACCACCGCGTCGTGAGCGGCGTCGCGTCGACGGCTCGCCGGCGGACTCGCTCTCGGTCTTGGCTTGGGGCGCGGCTTCGGTAGAAGCGGAAGAAGAAGCGGAAGAAGAGGCCTTCGTGCTTCGGGCGGGCGAGTCGAGCTCGACGCCTTCGTTCAGTTCTTGCGAGAGCAGCGCCGCGCCGATGCGGGCGAGTTCAATCAGCCCCTTTTCGTTCTTCGCTGCTTCCTTGACGTACGGAAGAAGACGCGCGGTCTGCGCGTCGATGGTCGTGCCATCCAGGGCCGACAGCATCTCGGCGGCTTTGGTTTGGATGGCCTTCCACTCGACATCGGGTTTGGCTGCGACTTCGGCGAGCTTGGGGTTCTTGTCGAGCCCCTTCTGACGCCGTTCGACGTCGCGTTCGGTGGGCGCCTTTTTCTCGGTGACCTTGATCTTTGCGACGGTCTGCATGTACTTGAAATTGCCGATGTCGAGACCGGAGACGAGAGAGATGGCGACGCCGGATTTGCCTGCGCGCCCGGTTCGTCCCGTTCTATGCACGTAGACTTCTGGCGAATCAGAAGTGGTGTAGTTCACGACATAGGCGAGGTCGCTGATATCGATGCCGCGGGCGGCGACGTCGGTCGCGACGAGGTAGCGGAGTTTGCCGCTCTTGATCTTGGCGATGGCTTTTTCGCGTGCTGCTTGCGCAAGATCACCCGAAATCTGGTCCGCGTTATGTCCGCGCTTTTTCAGGAAGCCCGTGACATAACGAACATCAGCTTTCGTGTTGCAGAAGATGATCGCGCTCTCGGGATCCTCGTAGGCGAGGATGCGGGCGAGGACGGCCTCTTTCTCCGAGGCGGTGCACATATAGTAGTAGTGCGAGATTTTCTGAGGCGAACCGGCTTCGTTCTCGATGGTGACGTCTTCGGCGTCCGTGAGAAAGAAGCGAGACAGCGAGCGCACCTTCTCGGGCATCGTCGCGGAGAAAAGATGGGATTGGCGTTTGCGCGGCAGGAAGCTGGCGACTTCCTTCATGTCGGGCCAGAAGCCGAGGGACAACATTTCGTCCGCTTCGTCGAGGACGAGAACCTTGGTCGAGGAGAGGTCCATGCGACCGTTCTTGAGATGGTCGAGGATGCGTCCCGGCGTACCGACGACGATATGAGCGCCGCGTTCGAGTCCTTCGAGCTGCGGGCCGTAGGCTACGCCACCGTAGATGGGCAGCGTATTCACGCCGCGGTACTGACCGAGCAGGTCGAGCTCGATGGCCACCTGATTGGCGAGTTCGCGGGTGGGCAGCAGGACGATGGCCTGCGTCTTCTTGAGAGAAGTGTCGATTTTCTCGACCAGCGGGATGCCGAAGGCACCGGTCTTGCCGCTGCCGGTCATGGCCTGGACGATGAGGTCTCCGCCGCCACGCATTTTCGGGATCGCTGCGGCTTGGACGGGGGTGGGAGTATGCCAACCGAGATCGCGGATTGCGCGCTGAATATCGGGGGCGACGTCGGCAAAAAGTTCACTGAGTTCAGTCATATAAGGCGCGCACGCTACCCCTGACCCGGAGTGCGCGCAACGCTGGGGCGGGCGAGGTCCATGCCCTGGGCCCTGGGACACGAGAATGCGTCGCCGGGAGCGGCCTGGCCGGGAATCTCTGCGCTCGACTCGCCGGACTGAGGGGCAACGACATCGGTATCACCCGCGGGCCGTGCTATTGTGCTCCGGATGTCACGCATTGAACCTGAAGATGTGGCCCGCATGGCGGCCTTGGCGCGGCTTGCGCTCTCTCAAGACGAAATTTCGGCCCATGACCGACGATCTCGAGCAGATTCTCGTGTACGTCGCGGCGCTCGACGCGCTCGATACAGAGGGCGTTCCGCCGACGGCCCACGGTTTCGAGCTGGCGACGCCGCTCCGCCCCGATGTCGCCGCAGAGCCCCTCGATCCGGAGCTTGCCGTGTCCAATGCCCCTGCGCGTGAAGGCACGGCCTTCCTCGTCCCAAAAGTGCTTGAGGAGGAGGGCTAGCTGATGTCGAAAGCGGATTCGATTCTGGCAGGCACGCTTCGGGAGCAGAGAGCGGGCCTGGACGGGGGCGATATCAGCGCGGGGTGAGCTGTTGGAGGCGAGCCTTTCGCGCATGACGGCTCAATCGGGCCTCAATGCCATCGTTTCGCGCCCGCGACGCCGCCGCGCGGCAGGAGGCCGAGGCCGCCTCGAAGCGCATAGCCACGGGCAAAGCGCTTTCGCCCCTCGACGGTGTTCCGATCTTGCTGAAGGACAATATCGTGCAGGCCGGTGAGTCGGCGACCTGCAGCTCCAAGATTCTCGAGAATTTCGTTTCGCCCTACGACGCGGCGGTCGCCGAACGCCTGCAGGCTGCGGGCGCAGTCCTGGTCGGCCGCACGAACATGGACGAGTTTGCGATGGGCTCGTCGACTGAGAAATCGATCTACGGGCCCAGTCATAATCCCTGGGATCTCTCGCGTGCCTGCGGTGGCAGCTCGGGTGGCAGCGCCGCTGCGGTTTCCGCCGGCTTGGTTCCCCTCGCCCTGGCAGCGATACAGGCGGGTCCATCCGGCAGCCCGCCAGCTTCTGCGGCGTGGTAGGCCTGAAGCCGACCTACGGCCGGGTCTCGCGCTGGGGACTGATCGCCTACGCATCCAGTCTCGATCAAATCGGGCCTTTTGGTCGATGTGTCGCGGATTGTGCGACGATGCTCGAAGTGATTGCGGGACATGATCCGCGGGATTCAACGTCCATACCCGAGGCCATGCCTGCGTTAGGCGAGGCGCTTACCGCGATGTGGCGGGACTTACGATCGGTTTGCCGCGTGAGTATTTCGTCGAAGAGGGCGTTGATCCGGGCGTGCTCGCACGAGTTCGGGAAGCGATTGCGGTGCTCGAAGAGGCGGGCGCGAAATGCGTCGAAGTCAGCTTGCCGCATACGCAATACACGATCGCGACCTACTATTTGATCGCCACTGCGGAAGCGTCGAGCAATCTCGCTCGCTTCGATGGCGTGCGCTACGGCCATAGAGCCGATCAACCCAAGGACCTTTCGGACCTCTATCATCGCTCGCGCTCCGAGGGCTTTGGCGCCGAGGTACAGCGCCGAATCATCCTGGGCACGTATGTGCTCTCCGCGGGGTACTACGATGCGTATTACGGCAAGGCGCAGAGAGTGCGGACGTTGATTCGGCGCGACTTCGACGAGGCATTCAAGACCTGCGACGTGATCTTGACGCCGACCGCTCCGGAGACGGCAATTTACGTTAGGCGCCAAGAGCAGCGACCCGCTGTCGATGTACTTGTCGGACGTGTATACCGTCTCGGCGAATCTTGCGGGCTTGCCGGGTCTTTCGATGCCCTGTGGCTCGAGTGACGGGATGCCGGTGGGGGCTTCAGCTGCTTGGCAAGCCGCTGGATGAAGCGACGCTATTGCGTGTCGCGGAGGCCTTTGAGCGTCGCACGAAACATCATTTGGAGCGGCCCGATGTCTGATTCGTCTGATTGGAAAGGGCGCTACGAGATGGTGATTGGGCTTGAGGTGCATACGCATCTCAAGACGAACTCGAAGCTTTTCAGCCCGGCGCCCGTGACCTATGGCGCTTTGCCGAATCATTCTGTGCATCCGATCGATCTCGCGTTGCCGGGGGTTTTGCCCGTTCTGAACGAACGCGTTGTGGAGCTCGCGATTCGCCTGGGTCTGGCGATTCATGCGACAGTGAACCCGTATTCGATTTTTGCCCGTAAGAACTATTTCTACCCGGACCTTCCGAAGGGCTATCAGATTTCGCAATTCGAGGAGCCGGTGGTTTCTGACGGCTGGCTCGATATCGAAGTCGAGGCGCCCTTGGAGCCGGGGCAGAAGAGAAAGAAGGGGCAAAGCGCCGGAAATGATCCGTCGCCGGATCGGGATCACCCGCGCGCATCTCGAAGAAGATGCAGGCAAGTCCATTCACGACGTCGCCATCGCGGGCAGCGACGATACCTGCATCGATCTCAACCGCGCGGGGGTGCCGCTACTCGAGATCGTTTCCGAGCCGGATATCCGCACAGCGCAGGAAGCCAGCGCCTATTTGCGCGCGCTGCGCGAAATCCTTCGGTATATCGGTGTCTCCGATGCGGATATGGAGAAAGGGCAATTTCGCTGCGATGCGAATGTGTCCGTGCGTGAGCGCGGAAGCGACGCGATGAATACGCGAACCGAACTCAAGAACCTCAACTCCTTCACCTTCGTCGAAGATGCCATTGAGGCGGAAGCCTGGCGGCAGATCGAACTCATCGAGAGCGGCGGCGAAGTCGTGCAGGCGACGATGGGCTATGACCCGAGCGCCGGCGAACCCGCGTGCTTCGCTTGAAAGAGAACTCCGACGATTACCGCTATTTCCCCGATCCCGATTTGATTCCTTTGCGCATCGACCCGGCTCGGATCGATGCGGTGGCGCGCGGAGCTCCCTGAGCTGCCGGATGAAAAGCGCGCACGCTTCGAATCCGAATACGGCCTCTCAGCCTATGATGCGGCGATTCTCACCGCGAGTAGGGCGTTAGGCCAGTTCTTTGAAGACACCGTGAAGGCCTGCGATGCGCCGAAGACGGCGCCTAAGGCCGCAGCGAATTGGATCACCGGGACCTGATGCGAGAGTTGAAGGAACGCGAGCTTGAACTGGAAGGTACAGCGCTGACGGCGGGAATCCTGGCGTCTCTGATCAACTTGACGGAAGCGAGGCGCCTGACTGCTCGAAGTGCGGCCGAACTCTTTCCTGAGCTAGTGGCGCAAGGCGGCGATCCGGAAGCGATCATGCAGGAGCGCGGCTTGGAAGCGGTCTCGGATGCGGGTGCGATCGACGGATTCGTCGACGAAGTCATCGCGGCGAACGCGGAAGTCGTCCAACAGGTTCGCGACGGCGACGATAAGCCGCTGAACTTCTTGATGGGGCAAGTCATGAAGGCAAGCCAGGGCAAGGCCGATCCCGGCCAGGTGCGAAAAGTGCTCGCGGAGAAGATTCGCGGCTGAGGAGCGGGTCTCTATGCCGAAGTCGATGGGAAAGCGCCTGATTCTGATCGCGGCGGTTTTCGCCGGGCTGACGCTTTCTCTTGTTAGGCGCCTTGGCGATTGCGCTTCCTCAATGGGTTGAGACCGAGGCGTTCCAAGCGGGATTGCGATCCCGGGCCTCCGCGGCCCTCGGTACCAGCGTGGAATGGCATCACGCGGAAATCGGGCTCTTGCCGCCGCGTATGATCCTCGACTCCCTCGAGCTGCGCGACGATTCCGGCGCTGCCGCGCAGATCGAGGCGAGCAGGCAGGGCTTCGCGCTGAGTCTGTGGATCTGCAGATCAGTCTTTGGCCGCTTCTCTCTCGGCGCATCGAGATGGGGTCCCTGGTGTTTCGGGGGGTCGACCTGGTGGTCACGCGCACCGATGAGGGTTGGGTTTGGCCAATCGAAGTCGGATCGACGAAGGGCACGCAGGAGGGCGCGGATCGCGATGTGCGGCCGCCCCCACCGTCGGAGGCCGAAGAAGTGGCGGGCCGGAGCGGTTGCGCTGACTCTTGGGAAAGTGCGCTTGACCGAGACCCGGATCTTGATACGAGATCGTACGCTCGAGCGTGAAATCGATTGGCAGCTTTCAGAACTGGCCTTCGAAGCCAACGAGCAGCCGGAATCGGGGCGGTTATGCGGTTCAGTTCGAGTCCGATCTCGCAGCGGGTTCGACCAGGATGGGCTCCTTCGAGGGAGAGGGTGGGATTTCGCTGGGCGTCGGGGGAGCTGGGGATTTCACCTTCGATGTCGATCTCAAGGGGCTGCGTCTCGAAGAGCTGGTTTCTTATCTGCCGGTTTCAAAGGCGGCAGGACTACTTTCTGGCCGGCTCGAGATCTCGGGACAGTCGACTGAGATCGCGGAGATCGGGGCGGATTTGCTCGCTGAAGAGCTGAGGGCGCAGGTGGCGGGGGTGGATTTGGACGGAAACCTGACGCTCAAAGGGGGTGCAGCGTCCCGGTGCGCCCTCGGATTTCGAGATTGGAATCAATCCCGCTGTAGGGGGACGCGTCGACATAGAAGGCTCGCGGGAGCCGGACGGTGCGCTCGAGGCCAAGGCGACGCTCAGGCAGTTCGAGTCGAGCGCGCTGAAGACGATGTTAGGGGAGAGGCGATCGATTTCTGGAGCGATCGACGGGGAAATCTCCCTTGAGAGGCGTGCCGACGGGTCTTTCTCGGCGTTTCATGTGGATCTGGGGATCGAATCTTTTGGTTATTCGGATGCGACGCATCGGCTGAATGAGGGAGATTTGGAGATCGACTTGGCATTTCAGGGGCGGGCGCGAGCCGGGAATCAGGCGACGGCTTATGCGCTGCGGAGTGCGTTAGGCGACGCGCGAGTTCGACAGGCGGCGAGCGGGCCGAGAACAGTCGAGGGGCGTCTTGGAGCGGAGCTCTCCTTTGAGCAGGCCGACCTTGCGGCGCTGCCTTTTGGGTTCGCGATCGAAGCCTTGCCGTCGGGGTACTTGACCGGGAGCGTTGACGGCGAAGGGTACTCTGCAGAGCGCTTTTCCCGCGGCAGAAGCAGGGGAGGCTCGGACTCCGCTCGAACTGGCTGGGGATTTCAAGCTCGACGCCGACACGGGGGCTACCGGGCCGATCAAGCTAGATACCCGGATAACCTTCGAAAAGGGCTCTTCGGTCGAAGCCAAGGGTGAGGCCACGAGGGAAGGCGTGCTCGATCTGAAAACGCGCATCGTGGCCTTCGATTTGAAGCGGATTCGCCCCTTTCTGGGCGACGGGGATTTCAGCGTGGGCGGAATGCTGAGCGGAACGGGTCGCTTGCTCGGCCCGGCTGCTTCGCCGTCGCGGCTCGTTCTGGACTCGGAGGTCGCGGGCGGCGAGATGATCAGCGGCGAGTATCAGGTGACGGGACCATTCGGCATAGCACTCGTGGTGACGAGCCCGCTCGCGGCCGAGCGGAAGGGCAGCGCCAATCTCGATCTCACCCAAGCGAAGCTTCTCTACGAGGGGCGCTTCGAAAAGAAGCCGGGGGTCCCGGCGCAGCTAGATACGGATTTCGCGCCTAATAAAGCGGGCAAGCTCGAGTTCGAGAGTCGGTTGAAGCTCAAGAATCTGGAGAAGATCCAGATCCGAGGTGCCCTGGGCGAGGATCGGGGAATCGAGTTGTCCGCGACTTCGCTCGATCTGGGTCAGGCGGCGGAGTTCTTTCCCTTGCTTGCGGAATACCGCGCGACCGGGCGGGCTTCGCTTTCGGAGTTATCGGTCCCGCGGGAAGGTTGGCTCTTGAAGATGTGGTGGTCACCCTTCCGGAGGCGGGTCGGGTCGGTTTGACGGGCGCTGTGGTGGGCGATGGGAATCGGCTGCGGACTGAGGCGCTTCAGCTGATCGCGAACGCGGTGAGGGTTGAACTCGAGGGGCATCTCGAGGATCCGCTGGGGGAGGGGCGCTTTTCATTTTCGGGGAGAACGGTGGGCACGCCCGAAGTCAACGATCTGGTGTCGGCTTTGACTTCAAAGCGAGATGCGGTGTTCGGACCGCTTCGGCTCTCGGGGGATGTCTCGGGGGCGTTCTCGAAGACAGCGACGGTCGCGGAGTCCCTCGTCGGCACGCTCAAGTTCTCCGTGGGGGAGGATGTGGGCGGGGTGCTGCGGGGTGTGTCGCTGCTCAAGGCCGTCTTTGGACCAGATGCCCATATTAGGGAGTGAGGTCTGGTCCAGGCCTTTTCGTGGCGGACGATCCGTGCAGGATTATTTCGCGGATAGGTTCGAGTTGATGCAGGGTGACTTTGTCATTCAGCAAGGCAACGTGGAAGCGAAATCGCTTCGGCTGGTTTATCAGGGCTATGAGCGAACCTTTACCGGACGAATGAAGCTGGGCGATTTGAGTCTGGATATGACGGGCGAACTCTTATTGCAGAGCGACTTGATCGCTGTGCTTGTGGGGGCGCTCGGTGGCGACGGGACGGATCGGAAGCCGATTCAGATCCCCCTGGCTCGGGTGTCGAATACGCTCTCGGCGCCGAAGGTATCCATGACGCCTCAAACGCTGGTCGCGATCCCGAGAATCCTCATTCAGGCGACGGGGCTGGATCGCTTGAAGGAGGGCCTGGAAGAGGGGCTGGGCAAGATTCTCGACCCGATCCGGCCCCGCGTTGGCGGCAACCATAGGCAGCTCGCGTCCTTTCGATTTCGATTTGTAATCGATCCCAGGAAAGCGAGTGATCGGCATCACGAGACCTTGCCGAAGAGCACGCAGACAACGCGTAAGGGGTCTCGAATCGGACGGCAGCTCTCAGACTATTCGGAGTCGGGCCGATAGGGTGGATGGGAGTTTCTAGATGTCCGCCACCATCCTTTGCGTCCAAGAAAATCGAGAAGTCGCCCGTCATTATAGGGAGAGTCTCCAAGCCGAAGGCTACGAGGTACTCAGCGCCCATGACGGGCGCGGCTGCTTGGAGACGATCGCTCGGCATACACCGGATTTCGTCGTGCTCGATGTGTATTTGCCGCGCCAGGACGGCTTCGAAATTCTCGCCGAGATGCGGGGACTCCCGACCGGCAAAACTCTGCCCGTTCTTCTGCTCGCTGAGGGGGACCTCACGCAGGAAGTCCAATCGCGTGCTGCGTCGCTCGGGGCGATCGGTGTCGATTCTTCGCCGATTTCTGTGGAGCGTCTCGTCGAGCATCTAACGAGTCAAGCTGCGGCGTTGAAGGAGTCGGCGCGGACGGGGACGTTCCGTGATCTCCCGGTCCCCGAACTTCTGCGCGCCTTGCATGTCGAGGGTGCGGACGGGGTGTCTCTTGCTCGAGCATGGTCGTAAGAAGAAAGCGATCGAGTTCCGTGGTGGTTGGCCCGTCGCGGTGAAGTCGAATCTGCTCTCGGAATGTTTCAGCAATTATCTCGTGGAGGAGGGGCTGGTTTCCCAAGCGCAGCGCGATGAATGTGTGAAGCGGATGAAAGCCGGCGAAGGGCTGCAGGGCGAGATTCTGGTCGCCATGGATGTTCTGGAGGATGACGCGGTCGTCGACGCCCTCAAGGCACATGCCGTCGGCAAATTTCTCGAGATCTTTTCGTGGCGCGATGGGCATTTTGAATTTCGCCCCGGCACTCATGTACAGCGAGGTTCGACGATTGGGATCGAAGGGCATCCGCTCCGGCTCATCGTGGAAGGCGTTCGACAGCACTATTCGCTGAAGCAGATCGATCGCTATCTTGCGACGAACCGCGAAGCGTTCTTGTATTGCCGGGCCAAGCGCGGAGATGATCTGGCGGAAGTCGGTCTTTCGGAGGCCGAGCGCTCATGGCTTCGAAATCTCGGTACCGAGACGCGAGTCGGTGACCTCGAAAATACGCCGGAGCCACTTCGACGCCTGGGCCTTCGGTTTGATATCGACCGAGGTAGCTTGCTGTGGTGGCGCCGGACTTCGATCGTCGAGCGGGCATGACGAGCGGGCCTGGGACGGCGAACACTGTCAGCGAGGCTTATCTGGCTGGCGCTTCTGATGATCAGCTTAGGGCGGAGCTCGCCGACCTCGCCAACGATATGCAGGGCAAGGATCATTACGGCGTCCTGCTGGTGACCAGCCAATCGAGCGACGAGGAAATTCGAGCCTCCTATGCGCATCTGGCTAAGCGCGCCCATCCCGACCGCTTCCATTCCGCGAGCAGTTCCGTCCGTCAGCTGGCGGCACAAGTCTTCGCCCGGATCAGCGAGGCCCACACGGCGATCGGCACCTCCGCGGCCCGGGCGTCCTACGCGCAATCTCTATCCCACGACAAGCGTGAGGCGGCAGCCGAGCAGGAAGGTCGGCGGCGCTCCAGGCCGAGATGGAATTCCAGCGGGGAGAAGGCCTCGTGGCGGCTCGGGACTACGAGGGGGCTCTGCTCTGCTTCGGCCGGGCGATGGAGAATTTCCCGAGCGAAGGCGAGTACCGGGCCCATTACGGTTGGTGCCTCTACCTCTGCATCCGGATAACGAAGTCATGCTGGGCGAGGCCCTGGAGCATTGCCGCGAGGGGCTCAAGCTGGCGAAGGATCGGGAGAAGCCCTACCTCTTGCTGGGCCGACTGTATAAGGCCATGGCAAGCCAGGCGCCGCGAAAAAGATGTTCTCCCGCGCCGTCGAAATCAAACCGCAGTGTGTCGAGGCGATGCGCGAGCTGCGGAGATCATGAATATGCGTCGCGAAAAAAGACAAGGGTGTGCTCAAGCGGATCTTTCGGCGTTAGCGCTCGCGCGCGCGGCGCCGCCCACCAGCGCAACCCCATGAGAGGCCCGACCCCCCAATGGGAAAGAACGCAGCGAAAAGCGTCACCGGCGAAGCGATTTGGCTCGACGGCGAATTCGTGAAATGGGACGACGCGAACGTCCATATCCTCACACACACTCTTCATTACGGTCTCGGCGTTTTGAAGGCATCCGATGTTAATGCCGGCGCTGATGGTCGATCTTCCGTCTTTAGACTTCTGAGCATATCCGCCGGCTCTTTGATTCGGCTCGAATCAATCTCATGGAAATTCCGTACACGCCCGAGGAGATCGAGGAGGCGACGCTGGAGTCTCTGCGTCGGAACAACCTGAAAGAGGGATATATCCGTCCCCTCGCCTTTATCGGGGACGGTGCCATGGGGTTGCATCCGGGCGATAATCCGGTCCGCGTTTCGGTCATTGCCTGGGAGTGGGGCAAATATCTCGGCGATGAAGGTGTCGCGAAGGGGATTCGCGCGAAGATCTCGACATTTGCGCGACATCACGTGAACGCGAAGATGACCAACGGCAAGACCTGTGGCGATTACGTGAACTCGATCCTCGCGAAGCGGGAAGCGCTGCTCGACGGATACGACGAAGCGATCATGCTGGATACCCAGGGCCTCGTTTCGGAATGCACGGGCGAAAATATCTTTGTCGTGCGAGACGGGATCATCAAGACGCCGCCGCTCTACAGCGTGCTTGACGGGATCACCCGCGCATCCATGATCGAGATCGCACGGGAGCGGGGCTATACAGTCCTGGAATCCCAGATCACCCGGGACGATCTTTATGTGGCGGACGAAATCTTCCTGACGGGCACGGCAGCCGAAGTCACACCGATCCGCGAGGTGGATCACCGCACGATCGGAGCCGGCAAACGCGGTCCTGTCGCGGAAGAACTGCAAACGGCGTTCTTTGATGCGGTGACCGGTGCAGACGCGCGCTACGACCGTTGGCGCACGTTTCTCTAGAGTCGGTTGATCCCGTCGAGCGCCGCGACTCGGTAGCATTCAGACATGGTGGGGTAGTTGAAGACGGCGCCCAGAATATCGTCGAGGGTGCCTTTCATCTGAACGAGCATCATGCCCACATGGATGAGTTCGGCGGCGGCGATGCCGATCATGTGGACGCCCAAGATTTTCCGATCGTCACGACGAAAGATGATTTTGACGAGGCCTTCGTCCTGCGCGATCTGGCCGCGGGGGGTTTCGCCGGTCCGCGCGATTCCGATTTCGTAGGGGAGTCCTTGTTCGCGGCATTCCTCCTCCGTGAGCCCGACGGCCGAGATCTCGGGAATCGTGAAGATCGCCATGGGCAAGACCGAGGGCGGAGGGAGCTCTTGGCCCGCTGCGTCAAGGGACGGCCATTCGACCCTGATGCATGCTTGTGGATGCGAGTGCGGGAAAACCGATCACATCGCCAATGGCATAGACGTTCTCGACTTCGGTTCGGTAGTTTTCGTCGACCTGATGAGGCCGGTGTCCGTGGTTTGGACTCCGATGCGGTCGAGATCGAGGGCTTCTACGTTGGATACCCGGCCGGCAGCCACGAGGATGCGCTCGGCGCGCACGTTTCGACCGCTCTCGAGCTCGATGACGCCTTCCTGATTCCGGCCCTTGGTTTCGACGCGAATCGATTTGGGCTCTTCCGAGGGCATGACGCGGATGCCTTCACTTCGCATCGCGTTGGTGAGCCAATCGAGAATATCCGCGTCGAGGAAGCGGAGCAGCTTTTCTCGGCGGTCGATGATCGTGACCTTGGTGCCGAGCCGGGCGAAGATCGTGGCGTATTCGCAGCCGATGACGCCGCTTCCGAGGATGGCAAGGCTGCGCGGTATCACGTCGAGTTCGAGGAGCGAGTCGCTGTCGACGATGACGCGGTCGTCGATGGGGATTTCGGCGGGACGCCGCGGTCGACTCCCGGTTGCGATCATGACTTTGCCGGCCTCGAAAATCTCTTCGCCCTGTCGGCTTGCGACGCGGATTCGGTTGGCTGCCACGAAGGAGGCATTTCCCGAAAGGACGGTGACTCGATTCCGGTCGAAGAACGCCCGAATGGTTTGCTGATGGTTTGCAATCAGCTGCTCGCGCGGGCCATGCAGGTCACCGATAGTAAGGGGCTTTTGTTGCGTCGACTGCACGCCGACCTGCGCAGTCCGTCGACTCTTCATCAGGTTGACGACGGTATGTCGCATCGTCTTGCTGGGCAGCGTTCCCGTGCGCACGCATGCGCCCCCGAGCATGGAGCCCTTTTCCACGACGGCGACATCCAAGCGAGCTTTGCACCCTGCAGGGCCGCGGACCAGCCCGCCGGTCCTGCGCCAATGACGATCAAGTCGTACCGCATATCGATCTCTCGCTTCCCGAAACGGGTGCTGCGTCTCGAGTCGCGAACAGGGCGACGTTCCGGCAGCTTCACGATGACATCGGATTCGCTTTGACGTGGCTTGATCGGTGAAGTGAAAATCGGGAGAACGCTCTAGGAAGACGCTCCCTATTTCTCCTCTAGTGAGCGGTCTAACCTAACACAAAATTGCACACGGCTTCAGCGAAACCTTCCGGATTATCCGTGGCAACGGAATGGGCGGCCTGAGGGACGGACGGCCAGCGTCGCATTCGGAATCACTTCCTCGACCATCTTGTCAGCGATCTCCGGCGAGAGAATGTCTGATGCGGCGCCTCTTACCACGAGAGCGGGGCACGGCAACTTCGCGAGTGCGTCCCACTGAAGCTGGGTGAACGCTTCTTCTTTGGCGACGCTTGCCGCATCGTCTGGTCGATCCGCGCGAAGCTTCGGGTCCATCTTCAGCGCATAACGCCCATCGTCGCCCATTTTCAGGCCATATCGGGCCATTCGCATGAGGGCCTCAGGCTGGCCGGCGGGGTAATTCATGGAAAGCATGCGCGCGTATTCTTCGAGACTCGAGAAGGTGGGGTTGCGCTGTGCGCTCATCTCTCCGCCGATGCGCATGGCTCCTCGGCGATCGATTTCGGGTCCGATGTCGACGAGGACGAGCCCGCGAGTCGCTCGGGATGACGGTTGGCGAAGGCCATCGAAACCCGACCGCCCATCGAGAATCCCACGAGGACGAAACGGTCGATTTCAAAAGCATCGAGCACGGCCTCGAGATCATTCGCCATATGCTCTGCGTCGTAGCGGCCATCGGGATCCCAATCGGAATCGCCATGCCCGCGTTGGTCCAGGGCGAGGACGCGGTAGTGGTCGGCGATCTTCGGGACGAAATCGTCCCAGAGGTGTGCCTCGTTGCCGTGGCCATGAAGGAGGATGAGCGGGACGCCTTCGGCACTCCATTCGAGTACGTGGATTTCCAGGCCGTCGGCGCCCTTGATGCGATGGGATGTGCTTTCCATCCCGAAACGGTATCACGCTCGCGAAGCAAGGGCGCGAGGGCGCTTGCTTCGCGAGCGTGATCCTGAACGGGTCCTAGAAGCGCGCTCGAATCCCGAATCGGATATTTCGTCCGGGAAGGAGGACCTGCTCCTTGTTGAAGGCGATGTGATTCCGGCCCCGCACGTCGGTCAGGTTCTGGCCACGATATTGAAATCGATGGGCAACTCGTCGATCGGCTCGATCGTGTAGGAGAGCGAGGCGTTCAGATGGGTGAAGCTACTCGTCGAGTCCTCGAAGGCCCCAGTTCGGTTCTGCGCCTCGGTGCGGACGAAGCCGACACGCGCGTCGAGAGATTCGCTATCGAAGAAGACGCCGCCACCGATGCGGATCGGGACGATGCGCGGCAGGTTGGCGTTCGGGCCATCATCGAAGCGCGCACGCACGATATCGAAGCGCCCATCCAGGCCGAAGACGCCCCATTCTGTTTCGATGACATCGAGTTCGCCCACGAGTTCAGCGCCATAAAAGCGCGCATCTCGTCCTCGGTACACGAGTTGGGCGAGTTCCCCCGGTTCGGTTCCCTCTTCATCGACGAAATTGCCTGTGCGCTCCGCAAAAATGAAATCATCGTACTTCGTGACGAAGCCCGCTCCCTCGATTCGGCCTCGGCTGCCTTTGTATTCGAGACGTGCTTCCGCGGTATAGGAAGTCTCTTCGTCGAGCTGTGAGTTGCCGATTTCGAAGGTGGCGGTTGCTTCGTGTGCTCCGCGTGCGAAGAGCTCGGCCTGGGCCGGGGCGCGTTGGCTGATATTTCCTGTTAGGCCAAGGGTGAGCCCGTCGATCAGCTGGCCGACGACGCTCGCCGACCCGCTCAGGGGGTAGAAATGTCGATCGCGGCGGATATCGTCGATGCCGCGGCCGTCGACCTCGGTGGATTCAAAGCGGAATCCGAACTCCGCCGTCCAGTCCTCGCCAAGCGGGGTTTCTTCGAAGAAGTAGATGGCCGCGGTGGTGGTCTCGGTGGGCGCCAAGAATTCGGCTGCCTCGCCTTCGCCCACAAAATCCCGGGTTCGTGCCTGTACGCCCGCCGCGCCCGTGAAGCCGAAAATCGGTTCGTGGACGAACTCGAGACGCGCTTCGAATTCCTCATTCCGGTAGGTCTGACCGACTTCGCCGTCAGCAACTTCGTCATGCTCGTAATCGGAATAGACGCCGCGCAATCGGATGCTGCGCAAGCCGGGGAGCGGTTCTTCGAGATCGGCCTCGAAGCGGAAGCGGTCCGTCTTCATTTCGATCTCGACGCCTTCGTCGGACACGGGGATTCCGTAATTATTCTCCGCGCGGGTATAGGCAAAGCCGAGTCGCGCCGCGTCGCGAAGAAATAAGCGCCTCCGACGGACCCCATGAAGGAATCGACCTGGGTGCCGTTCTGGACGCGAGGGCGATTGTCGTTCGGGATCGCGTAGTCGTTGGCGCTTCGCAAAACGCCATCGGCATGCCAGGCGAAGTCTTTTATGCGCGCCGTTCAGG
This sequence comes from Syngnathus leptorhynchus, assembly GCF_054491065.1. Classification (NCBI taxonomy): domain Eukaryota; kingdom Metazoa; phylum Chordata; class Actinopteri; order Syngnathiformes; family Syngnathidae; genus Syngnathus; species Syngnathus leptorhynchus. The sequence goes on along the minus strand of NW_028232495.1, from coordinate 5,098 downwards.
GAGACCGCCAGATCGCGCTGATTGGCGACGAGTCCGATGCCGCCGAAAACCTCGCCGCTGATCTTGTCCTTGGGCAGCCGGTCAGGGACGCGCCCCGTGATGACATTGACCACACCTGCGGAGGCACCGCCGCCATAACGCAGAGTCGCCGGGCCGCGGATCACCTCGACCCGGTCCGCGACCAGCGGTTGACGGGCACCCCGTGGTCAGGGCTCTCTTGTGAGACGTCTTGGGTGCGCAGGCCGTCTTCGAGGACCTCGGTGCGGTAGGCGTCCTGGCCCCGGACGACGGACGACTCGATCCTGCGGCGAAGCGGCGAAGCCCGTGGTCGAAATGCCGGGGACCTGGCTCAGGGTTTTCGCCGAGAGTGGAGCCGAGATTGAGCAGCAGATCTTCTCGCTCGACGCGGTCGACGGGAAGGGCGAGTTCGTCCCGATCATGGTCGAGGGGAGAGGCGGTCACGACGATGGTTTCGACCGCCGTCATGTTCGTCGTGCTGATGGTTCGTGGGCATGTTGGTCGTTGGCGTCCTTCTTCCTCTGCCGCCGCTGCCGCAGGCGAAAGAGGAATAACAAGAAGCATCAGGGAAAGGGAAATGGATGCGAGCGACCCGAGGAGGCTCGAGGGTGGGGAGAAGCTGGATTGCGCTTCGCCGCCGCAGAGTGCATGAACGGAAGTACTTTGCATAGAAATCGCCTTGCGCGGCCGCTCATCAAGGAGCGCGCCGCGGTCGATAGATCATCACGTGGAGCCGATGCAGAAAAGATCTGCTGAACCAGCCTCCGAATTGTGGACTAAGACGCGAAGGCGAGTGGGGGCGCGCGGCCGAGCGGGAGGCCCGCGAAGAAAGCCTCCTTGCGGATGGCCTCGCGGTAGGCGGGCGGGGTCCGATGCGCGCGGGGTTCGGAAGGCGGAACGCCGCCCGGATGGCCGCGGGTTCCCTCGCGCTCGCCGACACTTCGGCACAAGGTGCAGGGAAGCTCCTCAGCGGAGCGCCCGGAGGAGTGACTCTCGTGAGATTCGTCCGGTGTGACAGAGAAGGGCGGCTGTTGAATGGCCTGAGAGGAAACTCGTTCGCCGTCCCGACCGTTTCGTGGTCATGAGGGAGCCAGCTTGCCAGAAGGACGAGCAGCGCCAGGCTGGCGATGAGTCTGCGTCGACGGCTTCCGGTCAAGGTTCGGTCGTGTCCGAGCGTTCTCTGCATGAGCGGTGATCGTTAGCAGGCCCGCCGGCTTTGCTCAATCTCGCGTCGGGAGATTGATCTTGGGCTCGTCGGGATTCGGTCGGTAGAGAACGACCGTATGTCCAACGACCCCGCAGAGTGCTGCGCCGGTTGCCTCGGCGAGGCGCTGGGCGGCGGCTTTTTTGTCGTCGGGTTGCCGGAGCCGGACTTTGACCAGCTCATGAGCCGAAAGAGCATCGTCGAGGGCGCCTGCAACGGAATCGCTGATCCCGCCTTCCCCCACGAAGACCACGGGCCGGATTTTGTGTGATAAACCCCGCAGGTGACGTTTCTGGGCGCCCGTGAGCGCTGGAGCGGGGCCGGTAGCGGGCCGTTTCCGGGGCTCCGGGGCGGCAGTCGGTGCTGAATCACTGGACACGGAAATTCTCCAGGCAGGGAAGGCCTGCGCGGGGCAGACCCTAGCTCAGGACGGAGCATCGGCTTGGTCTGAATCGGCCCGAAATCCTCTGCGCTGGGCCTCCAGCCGGCGATTGAATCTGCCGATGATCCAGGGAATGGCCCAAAACAAGCCGATACCGTTGGTGGGACGCCTCGCGATCCAGCTCAAGATGTTGACCTCAGATGAGGTGAATCGAGCGATCGAGGAGAGCGTTTCTTCTGGGAACCCGCGACTCGCCCAGGTATTTCTGCAGATGCAGCTCCTCGACCGAAGCCAGGTCGCGAAGCTTCAGCAGGTGCAGAAGGATCTGGTGGAGAAGCATCGCGCCAAAAAAGGTGCGGGTGAAGCATCGGCGTCGGAGGCGTCCGCGGCACCCCGCGCTGCGAAAGCCTCGACTCCGACCGCGCCGCCGAGTCCCTCACGCGATGAGGTTCATGCCGCGGCTGCCCATGCGGCAGAGTCCGCCAGTCCCGATGACGGACCCGCGACGTGGACGCCCTCCGCGAAGCCCCACCGGTTCCGGCGGGCGCGAAGGCAAAGCCCATGCCGGCGCCGGGTACCGAATTCGAAAATCGAAGTGGGATCACCGCCTCCGGTCGTCGAGACGGTCGCGCCCGCAGCTGCATCGCCTCCCATCGCCGAAGCACCGGTCCAGCCGGCCGCCGCAACCTGCTACGGAACCGGAGGTTGCGCCCGTCCAGCCGGCCCATCGCTGCTGCGCCTCGTCCCGATGGATACGTTTCCCTCGAGCTGCCCGTGCCGGATTCGGATGCAGGTGATCGCAAGCGGCTCGAGTCGATCCTCTCGAAGGGCGTGAGTCAGTCGGCGTCGGATATTCATCTCCACGCGGGTGGCCCACTCAAGTATCGCGTGAATGGCGAGCTGACGACATCCGAGGAGAGGCCTCGACTCCCAGGCCGTCGAACGCCTGGTCAGTGCATCGCTTACGCCCGTGCAACGCCAGGTACTGCGCGACGACGGCGAACTTGATTTTTGCCTCTCTGTGCCGGGGATCGGACGTTTTCGAGCGAATGCCTACCGACAGCAGCGTGGCCTCGATGTTGTTTTCCGGTCGATTCCCCCCGAGCCCCCCGACGATCGAGAGTCTCGGCCTTCCTCAGGAACTGAAGAAGTACACCGACTATCATCAGGGGATGGTCTTGATCACGGGCCCTGCCGGATGCGGCAAGTCCTCGACGCTGGCCGCCCTCGTGAATCATATCAACGAGACTCGGAACGATCATATCCTCACCGTCGAGGACCCCGATCGAGATCATCCATCCGTCGAAAAAATGTCTCGTGAATCAGCGTCACGCAGGCCATCACTCGGCGAGTTTTTCCCGCGCCCTGCGCGGTGCGCTCCGTGAGGATCCGGACATCATCGTGATCGGCGAGTTGCGCGATCTGGAAACGATCAGTCTCGCGATGACCGCAGCGGAAACGGGCCATTTCGTACTGGCCACTTTGCATACGGCGAATGCGGTTCGGACGGTCAATCGGATGATTGGTGCTTTCCCGTCGAATGAGCAGGATCAAGTGCGCGCGATGCTCTCCGAGTCCTTGCGCGCAGTAATTTCTCAGCGTCCTCGTGCCCACCGCGAATGGGCAAGGCCGGGTTCCTGCCCCTCGAGATGCTCGTTATCAACCGCGCGATCGGAAACCTGGTTCGCGATGAGAAGACCGTCCAGATCCGCTCGTCGATGCAGACGGGGAAGGCGCACGGGATGTATCTCCTCGAACAGTCGCTGAACGAGATGGTTGAGCAAGGCACGATTACGCGCGATGTGGCGCTCGAAATCGCGGAAGAGAAGAAGCTGATTACAGCGGGCGCCTAATAGGAACCCGATCTTTCGAGCGCCTCGTGAGCGAGAGAACAAAGGATTGATTTTGGCCCAGATTGACCCACTGCTGGTACATCTCAAAGAGAACGACGGATCCGACCTGCATCTCGTGGCAGGGCAAAAGCCGAGATTTCGCGCAAAGGGCGCAATTCAGTTCATCGACTCACAGCCCGTTCTCACTGATGAAGCGCTGCGGAAGATGATGTGTGAGGTCGCGTCGTCACGCGGCTGGGACGAGTACAATACGACCGGTGATCTGGACTTCGCGTTCAGTCTCGACGGGGTCGCTCGTTTTCGGGCGAATTATTTTGTGCAGAACTCCGGCGCGGCCTGCGTGTTTCGAATTATTCCCGAGGAGATCATCTCTCTCGAAGATCTCAATCTTTCGAAGGCGATCTGCGACCTGGCGGACCTGAAAGAAGGGCTCGTGCTTGTGACGGGACCGACGGGTTCAGGTAAATCGACGACGCTCGCTGCGATTATCAACAAGAATCAAACCAGACCTACTCTCGGCATATCGTGACGATTGAAGATCCGGTCGAATTCGTGCATCAGAACCAGACCGCTCTCTTTTCACATCGGGAAGTGGGACTGCACACCCAGGGGTTTGGTCCTGCGCTCCGCTCGGCGATTCGGCAGGATGCCGATGTGATTCTGGTGGGTGAAATGCGCGAGATGGAAACCATAAGCCTGGCCATCACGGCAGCGGAGATGGGCATGTTGGTCTTCGGGACGCTGCATACGAATAACGCGGCAAAGACGATCGACCGGATTATCGATGCCTTCCCCCGCTGAAGAGCAGAATATGGTCAGGCTTTCGCTGTCGGAATCCCTGGCCGGAATCGTTTCCCAGCTGCTTCTGCCGCGTGCGGATAAGGGCGGCCGGATCGCAGCGAACGAGATTCTGCTGAAGGCCGGTGGATTGCCCAATGTTATTCGTGACGGAAATACGCCGATGCTCTCCTCGATCATCCAGGCCGGCAAGAGCCAGGGCATGCAGGCCATGGACGACGTGTTATTTGCCTTGCGAAAGAAGGGAAAATCACCGCGCAGGATGCCTACATGAAGGCAACCGATAAGGCTCGTTTCGAGGCGCTCGTCCAATAAGCGCATTGAAGCGCTCTTTTCTCCGATGAAGTTCTCGTTATTCGGAGGCGCAATCGGGGGCCGCGGTTGCTCCCGACGTTTGTCACAGGTTCGAGAAAAGATCGACGCAGGATTTCAGTGGTGGTCCGTGGAGGTCGTTCGGCATCGCTGGATCCATGCCGCTGTGATGATCGTGTTGGCGCTTGGGTTGTCGACTCGGATTCCTCTGATCCCCATCGAGACTTCGACTGAGGATTACCTATTCGACTCCGATCCCGCGAAGATCGCCTACGACGAATTCCGCGATCAGTTTGGACGCGATCAGCAGATCCTGATTCTTCTCGAGCCGACAGAGATCTTCGACGCCAATTTCCTGGAGTATCTCGAGCGCTTCCATCGGGATCTCGAAGACTCGGTTGCCCATCTCGACGAAGTAACAAGCCTGATCAACGTCCGATCCGTTCACGGGGTGGGCGACGAGCTGATCGTCGATGATCTTGTGACCGAGATTCCGGACACACCTGAAAGAATGGCCGCGCTCAAGGCGCA
>NW_028232494.1:17500-32245 GCF_054491065.1 Syngnathus leptorhynchus | reverse complement strand
GGTGCATGGAGCTCCACACTTCCATAGGCAGGGAGGGTGCTGGAGCTCCACACTTCCATAGGCAGGGAGGGTGCTGGAGCTCCACACTTCCATAGGCAGGGAGGGTGCTGGAGCTCCACACTTCCATAGGCAGGGAGGGTGCTGGAGCTCCACACTTCCATAGGCAGGGAGGGTGCTGGAGCTCCACACTTCCATAGGCAGGGAGGGTGCTGGAGCTCCACACTTCCATAGGCAGGGAGGGTGCTGGAGCTCCACACTTCCATAGGCAGGGAGGGTGCTGGAGCTCCACACTTCCATAGGCAGGGAGGGTGCTGGAGCTCCACACTTCCATAGGCAGGGAGGGTGCTGGAGCTCCACACTTCCATAGGCAGGGAGGGTGCTGGAGCTCCACACTTCCATAGGCAGGGAGGGTGCTGGAGCTCCACACTTCCATAGGCAGGGAGGGTGCTGGAGCTCCACACTTCCATAGGCAGGGAGGGTGCTGGAGCTCCACACTTCCATAGGCAGGGAGGGTGCTGGAGCTCCACACTTCCATAGGCAGGGAGGGTGCTGGAGCTCCACACTTCCATAGGCAGGGAGGGTGCTGGAGCTCCACACTTCCATAGGCAGGGAGGGTGCTGGAGCTCCACACTTCCATAGGCAGGGAGGGTGCTGGAGCTCCACACTTCCATAGGCAGGGAGGGTGCTGGAGCTCCACACTTCCATAGGCAGGGAGGGTGCTGGAGCTCCACACTTCCATAGGCAGGGAGGGTGCTGGAGCTCCACACTTCCATAGGCAGGGAGGGTGCTGGAGCTCCACACTTCCATAGGCAGGGAGGGTGCTGGAGCTCCACACTTCCATAGGCAGGGAGGGTGCTGGAGCTCCACACTTCCATAGGCAGGGAGGGTGCTGGAGCTCCACACTTCCATAGGCAGGGAGGGTGCTGGAGCTCCACACTTCCATAGGCAGGGAGGGTGCTGGAGCTCCACACTTCCATAGGCAGGGAGGGTGCTGGAGCTCCACACTTCCATAGGCAGGGAGGGTGCTGGAGCTCCACACTTCCATAGGCAGGGAGGGTGCTGGAGCTCCACACTTCCATAGGCAGGGAGGGTGCTGGAGCTCCACACTTCCATAGGCAGGGAGGGTGCTGGAGCTCCACACTTCCATAGGCAGGGAGGGTGCTGGAGCTCCACACTTCCATAGGCAGGGAGGGTGCTGGAGCTCCACACTTCCATAGGCAGGGAGGGTGCTGGAGCTCCACACTTCCATAGGCAGGGAGGGTGCTGGAGCTCCACACTTCCATAGGCAGGGAGGGTGCTGGAGCTCCACACTTCCATAGGCAGGGAGGGTGCTGGAGCTCCACACTTCCATAGGCAGGGAGGGTGCTGGAGCTCCACACTTCCATAGGCAGGGAGGGTGCTGGAGCTCCACACTTCCATAGGCAGGGAGGGTGCTGGAGCTCCACACTTCCATAGGCAGGGAGGGTGCTGGAGCTCCACACTTCCATAGGCAGGGAGGGTGCTGGAGCTCCACACTTCCATAGGCAGGGAGGGTGCTGGAGCTCCACACTTCCATAGGCAGGGAGGGTGCTGGAGCTCCACACTTCCATAGGCAGGGAGGGTGCTGGAGCTCCACACTTCCATAGGCAGGGAGGGTGCTGGAGCTCCACACTTCCATAGGCAGGGAGGGTGCTGGAGCTCCACACTTCCATAGGCAGGGAGGGTGCTGGAGCTCCACACTTCCATAGGCAGGGAGGGTGCTGGAGCTCCACATCCACACTTCCAGCCACTGCATGCTGGCACTTCCACCTTGCTTGCTAAGTCGGCGTGATCTTGCCCAAAAAGTCCCTCCTCACCTCCAGCTGGAAGTGGAAAAAAATCCTCCACCTGCTTGGCCGAGGTTCTGGAAGCCAGCAGCTCGCAGAATGTTGCCAAAGTTTCACTGGAAGGAAAAGAAAAGAGAAGACCGAGTGCGCATTTCACCTACCGCCGAATGTCCACAAGAGGGAAGTGTCACTCCGTCGCAGAATCTGCGCCGACGCACTCGGCACCCTTCGAATTTATGGTGCCGGTGCGGGTGTTCTGGGTGCAAAAAGGCCGCCCAAGTGGTAGAAAAAAATCAGACTTCGTCTCTTAGGTCGAAATTAATGCCAAGTTTTGAAATGCGCTGGCAGGGGTGGACCAGGGCCCGTTACAAGTGCTTAGCCGAGGTCCTGGAAGCCTAACCCGGCGTGATCTTGTGCAAAAAGCCGCTGCTGAGCTCCAGCTGGAAGTGTAAAAAGAACCGGGCTGGATCAAAAAAAGAACCGGGCGGCCCGTTAAAATTGCTTAGCCGAGGTCCTGGAAGCCTAACACGGCGTGTTCTTGTGCAAAAAGCCGCTCCCGAGCTCCAGCTGGAAGTGTAAAAAGAACCAGGCTGGATAAAAAAAAGAACCGGGCTGGATCAAAAAAGAACCGGGCGACCCGTTAAAATTGCTTAGCCGAGGTCCTGGAAGCCTAACACGGCGTGATCTTGTGCAAAAAGCCGCTCCCGAGCTCCAGCTGGAAGTGTGAAAAGAACCGGGCTGGATAAAAAAAAGAACCGGGCTGGATCAAAAAAGAACCGGGCGACCCGTTAAAATTGCTTAGCCGAGGTCCTGGAAGCCTAACCCGGCGTGATCTTGTGCAAATAGCCGCTGCCGAGCTCCAGCTGGAAGTGTGAAAAGAACCGGGCTGGATAAAAAACAAAGAACCGGGCTGGATCAAAAAAGAACCGGGCGACCCGTTAAAATTGCTTAGCCGAGGTCCTGGAAGCCTAACACGGCGTGATCTTGTGCAAAAAGCCGCTCCCGAGCTCCAGCTGGAAGTGTAAAAAGAACCAGGCTGGATAAAAAAAAGAACCGGGCTGGATCAAAAAAGAACCGGGCGACCCGTTAAAATTGCTTAGCCGAGGTCCTGGAAGCCTAACACGGCGTGTTCTTGTGCAAAAAGCCGCTCCCGAGCTCCAGCTGGAAGTGTAAAAAGAACCAGGCTGGATAAAAAAAAAGAACCGGGCTGGATAAAAAAAAGAACCGGGCGACCCGTTAAAATTGCTTAGCCGAGGTCCTGGAAGCCTAACACGGCGTGATCTTGTGCAAAAAGCCGCTCCCGAGCTCCAGCTGGAAGTGTAAAAAGAACCAGGCTGGATAAAAAAAAGAACCGGGCTGGATCAAAAAAGAACCGGGCGACCCGTTAAAATTGCTTAGCCGAGGTCCTGGAAGCCTAACACGGCGTGTTCTTGTGCAAAAAGCCGCTCCCGAGCTCCAGCTGGAAGTGTAAAAAGAACCAGGCTGGATAAAAAAAAAGAACCGGGCTGGATCAAAAAAGAACCGGGCGACCCGTTAAAATTGCTTAGCCGAGGTCCTGGAAGCCTAACACGGCGTGATCTTGTGCAAAAAGCCGCTCCCGAGCTCCAGCTGGAAGTGTAAAAAGAACCAGGCTGGATAAAAAAAAGAACCGGGCTGGATCAAAAAAGAACCGGGCGACCCGTTAAAATTGCTTAGCCGAGGTCCTGGAAGCCTAACACGGCGTGATCTTGTGCAAAAAGCCGCTCCCGAGCTCCAGCTGGAAGTGTAAAAAGAACCAGGCTGGATAAAAAAAAGAACCGGGCTGGATCAAAAAAGAACCGGGCGACCCGTTAAAATTGCTTAGCCGAGGTCCTGGAAGCCTAACACGGCGTGATCTTGTGCAAAAAGCCGCTCCCGAGCTCCAGCTGGAAGTGTAAAAAGAACCAGGCTGGATAAAAAAAGAACCGGGCTGGATAAAAAAAGAACCGGGCGACCCGTTAAAATTGCTTAGCCGAGGTCCTGGAAGCCTAACACGGCGTGTTCTTGTGCAAAAAGCCGCTCCCGAGCTCCAGCTGGAAGTGTAAAAAGAACCAGGCTGGATAAAAAAAAGAACCGGGCTGGATCAAAAAAGAACCGGGCGACCCGTTAAAATTGCTTAGCCGAGGTCCTGGAAGCCTAACACGGCGTGTTCTTGTGCAAAAAGCCGCTCCCGAGCTCCAGCTGGAAGTGTAAAAAGAACCAGGCTGGATAAAAAAAAGAACCGGGCTGGATCAAAAAAGAACCGGGCGACCCGTTAAAATTGCTTAGCCGAGGTCCTGGAAGCCTAACACGGCGTGATCTTGTGCAAAAAGCCGCTCCCGAGCTCCAGCTGGAAGTGTAAAAAGAACCGGGCTGGATAAAAAAAGAACCGGGCTGGATCAAAAAAGAACCGGGCGACCCGTTAAAATTGCTTAGCCGAGGTCCTGGAAGCCTAACCCGGCGTGATCTTGTGCAAAAAGCCGCTCCCGAGCTCCAGCTGGAAGTGTAAAAAGAACCGGGCTGGATAAAAAAAAGAACCGGGCTGGATCAAAAAAGAACCGGGCGACCCGTTAAAATTGCTTCGCCGAGGTCCTGGAAGCCTAACACGGCGTGATCTTGTGCAAAAAGCCGCTCCCGAGCTCCAGCTGGAAGTGTAAAAAGAACCGGGCTGGATAAAAAAAAGAACCGGGCTGGATCAAAAAAGAACCGGGCGACCCGTTAAAATTGCTTAGCCGAGGTCCTGGAAGCCTAACACGGCGTGATCTTGTGCAAAAAGCCGCTCCCGAGCTCCAGCTGGAAGTGTAAAAAGAACCGGGCTGGATAAAAAAAGAACCGGGCTGGATCAAAAAAGAACCGGGCGACCCGTTAAAATTGCTTAGCCGAGGTCCTGGAAGCCTAACACGGCGTGATCTTGTGCAAAAAGCCGCTCCCGAGCTCCAGCTGGAAGTGTAAAAAGAACCGGGCTGGATAAAAAAAAGAACCGGGCTGGTTCAAAAAAGAACCGGGCAACCCGTTAAAATTGCTTCGCCGAGGTCCTGGAAGCCTAACCCGGCGTGATCTTGCCCGAAATTCGGCCTCTATACTTCCATTTTAGGTACCAGGCGCTCATAGTGTGTTGGTCCCACTAGTCAGTGTACTGGTCCCACTCGCTAGTGTACTGGTCCCCCTAGTCAGTGTACTCATCCAGTTACCCCCCGTTTTCCAAAACACCATCGGCACGTATAAGGGGGGGACTCCTGAGAGAGATGAGGTATATGGCAGCGCAACACCAATCCGCTCCGCGCTGGTTCCCATGTCGGCTACGGATGAATAAAACCAGCCTGTCCCCCCTGGAGCTCACGAGACACGGAATTTTTTCTAAGTGCCAACGGCTCTTCCGAGCAAACGTGTCCGCTCCGGCTGGTTCCCCCGTCGGCCTCGAATGACGAAAAATGCCGGTCTCCGCCCGGAACTCATGACAAACGAAAAATTTTCTAAGTGCCAACGGCACTAGCGAGCGAATGTGTCCGCTCGGCGCTGGTTCCCGGGTCGAACCCGGAAGACGAAAAACGCCGCTCTCCGCCCGGAGCTCATGACAAACGAAAAATTTTCTAAGTGCCAACGGCACTAGCGAGCGAATGTGTCCGCTCGGCGCTGGTTCCCGGGTCGAACCCGGAAGACGAAAAACGCCGCTCTCCGCCCGGAGCTCATGACAAACGAAAAATTTTCTAAGTGCCAACGGCACTAGCGAGCGAATGTGTCCGCTCGGCGCTGGTTCCCGGGTCGAACCCGGAAGACGAAAAACGCCGCTCTCCGCCCGGAGCTCATGACAAACGAAAAATTTTCTAAGTGCCAACGGCACTAGCGAGCGAATGTGTCCGCTCGGCGCTGGTTCCCGGGTCGAACCCGGAAGACGAAAAACGCCGCTCTCCGCCCGGAGCTCATGACAAACGAAAAATTTTCTAAGTGCCAACGGCACTAGCGAGCGAATGTGTCCGCTCGGCGCTGGTTCCCGGGTCGAACCCGGAAGACGAAAAACGCCGCTCTCCGCCCGGAGCTCATGACAAACGAAAAATTTTCTAAGTGCCAACGGCACTAGCGAGCGAATGTGTCCGCTCGGCGCTGGTTCCCGGGTCGAACCCGGAAGACGAAAAACGCCGCTCTCCGCCCGGAGCTCATGACAAACGAAAAATTTTCTAAGTGCCAACGGCACTAGCGAGCGAATGTGTCCGCTCGGCGCTGGTTCCCGGGTCGAACCCGGAAGACGAAAAACGCCGGTCTCCGCCCGGAGCTCATGACAAACGAAAAATTTTCTAAGTGCCAACGGCACTAGCGAGCGAATGTGTCCGCTCGGCGCTGGTTCCCGGGTCGAACCCGGAAGACGAAAAACGCCGCTCTCCGCCCGGAGCTCATGACAAACGAAAAATTTTCTAAGTGCCAACGGCACTAGCGAGCGAATGTGTCCGCTCGGCGCTGGTTCCCGGGTCGAACCCGGAAGACGAAAAACGCCGGTCTCCGCCCGGAGCTCATGACAAACGAAAAATTTTCTAAGTGCCAACGGCACTTGCGAGCGAATGTGTCCGCTCGGCGCTGGTTCCCGGGTCGAACCCGGAAGACGAAAAACGCCGGTCTCCGCCCGGAGCTCATGACAAACGAAAAATTTTCTAAGTGCCAACGGCACTAGCGAGCGAATGTGTCCGCTCGGCGCTGGTTCCCGGGTCGAACCCGGAAGACGAAAAACGCCGGTCCTCGCCCGGAGCTCATGACAAACGAAAAATTTTCTAAGTGCCAACGGCACTAGCGAGCGAATGTGTCCGCTCGGCGCTGGTTCCCGGGTCGAACCCGGAAGACGAAAAACGCCGGTCCTCGCCTGGAGGTCCCAGCAAAATCAGCGAAAAAACGACTAAGTGTCAACTTTCAAAAAAACGACTAAGTGTCAACTTTCGAAAAAACGGCTAAGTGTCGACTTTCGAAAAAACGGCTAAGTGTCGCCTTTCGAAAAAACGACTAAGTGTCGCCTCTCTGAAAAAACGACTAAGTGCCCACGGCTCTGCGGGGCTTGTGAGTCCGCCCCGCGCCGGTTCGGCGGTCGGCCTCAAAAAGCGAAAAATCAGCCTCTTTCCCTGGAGCTCACCAAAAATTTGACGAAATTTTTCTAAGTTCTCCTCGAGGTACCAGGGGGTGAGGTACCCGGGCTAAGGTGCAGTACCTTTTTTGGTCTTCAGGTGCGCCAGAGTACAATGAAATGGTCCCAGTAGTCAGTGTACTCATCGACTTTCCCCCCGTTTTCCAAAGCACCTCGTTTACGAGTATGGAGGAGATGGTGCTGGTCTCCCCACGGCGTCGGACACGCCGTCCTCGACAGCACAAGGTCGGATAGAAGACCTGGAAAGCGCCGTGGCACGCGCTGGAGGTGGGCACTTTGGCGAAAAAACGACTAAGTGTCAACTTTCGAAAAAACGACTAAGTGTCAACTTTCGAAAAAACGGCTAAGTGTCAACTTTCGAAAAAACGACTAAGTGTCACCTCTCTGAAAAAATGGCAAAGTGTCGCCTCTCTGAAAATTTTCTAAGTGCCCACGGCTCTGCGGGCTCGTGCATCCGAGCCGCGCCGGTTCTGCAACCGGCCTAGAATGACGAAAAATAACGGTCTCCTCCTGGAGCTCACAGCCAATTGTGGCGAAAAAGTGGCAAAGTGCCCACGGCTCTGCGGGCTCGTGCATCCGACCCGCGCCGGTTCTGCAGCCGGCCTAGAATGACGAAAAATAACGGTCTCCTCCTGGAGCTCACAGCCAACTTGGCAAAAAGTTTCTAAGTGCCCACGGCCCTGCCGAGCTTTGGCGTCCGCCCAGCGCCGGTTCCGCAGTCGGCCTCCAATGACGAAAAATAACGGTCTCCTCCTGGAGCTCACAGCCAACTTGGCAAAAAGTTTCTAAGTGCCCACGGCCCTGCCGAGCTTTGGCGTCCGCCCAGCGCCGGTTCCGCAGTCGGCCTCGAATGACGAAAAATAACGGTCTCCTCCTGGAGCTCACAGCCAACTTGGCAAAAAGTTTCTAAGTGCCCACGGCCCTGCCGAGCTTTGGCGTCCGCCCAGCGCCGGTTCCGCAGTCGGCCTCGAATGACGAAAAATAACGGTCTCCTCCTGGAGCTCACAGCCAACTTGGCAAAAAGTTTCTAAGTGCCCACGGCCCTGCCGAGCTTTGGCGTCCGCCCAGCGCCGGTTCCGCAGTCGGCCTCGAATGACGAAAAATAACGGTCTCCTCCTGGAGCTCACAGCCAACTTGGCAAAAAGTTTCTAAGTGCCCACGGCCCTGCCGAGCTTTGGCGTCCGCCCAGCGCCGGTTCCGCAGTCGGCCTCGAATGACGAAAAATAACGGTCTCCTCCTGGAGCTCACAGCCAACTTGGCAAAAAGTTTCTAAGTGCCCACGGCCCTGCCGAGCTTTGGCGTCCGCCCAGCGCCGGTTCCGCAGTCGGCCTCGAATGACGAAAAATAACGGTCTCCTCCTGGAGCTCACAGCCAACTTGGCAAAAAGTTTCTAAGTGCCCACGGCCCTGCCGAGCTTTGGCGTCCGCCCAGCGCCGGTTCCGCAGTCGGCCTCGAATGACGAAAAATAACGGTCTCCTCCTGGAGCTCACAGCCAACTTGGCAAAAAGTTTCTAAGTGCCCACGGCCCTGCCGAGCTTTGGCGTCCGCCCAGCGCCGGTTCCGCAGTCGGCCTCGAATGACGAAAAATAACGGTCTCCTCCTGGAGCTCACAGCCAACTTGGCAAAAAGTTTCTAAGTGCCCACGGCCCTGCCGAGCTTTGGCGTCCGCCCAGCGCCGGTTCCGCAGTCGGCCTCGAATGACGAAAAATAACGGTCTCCTCCTGGAGCTCACAGCCAACTTGGCAAAAAGTTTCTAAGTGCCCACGGCCCTGCCGAGCTTTGGCGTCCGCCCAGCGCCGGTTCCGCAGTCGGCCTCGAATGACGAAAAATAACGGTCTCCTCCTGGAGCTCACAGCCAACTTGGCAAAAAGTTTCTAAGTGCCCACGGCCCTGCCGAGCTTTGGCGTCCGCCCAGCGCCGGTTCCGCAGTCGGCCTCGAATGACGAAAAATAACGGTCTCCTCCTGGAGCTCACAGCCAACTTGGCAAAAAGTTTCTAAGTGCCCACGGCCCTGCCGAGCTTTGGCGTCCGCCCAGCGCCGGTTCCGCAGTCGGCCTCGAATGACGAAAAATAACGGTCTCCTCCTGGAGCTCACAGCCAACTTGGCAAAAAGTTTCTAAGTGCCCACGGCCCTGCCGAGCTTTGGCGTCCGCCCAGCGCCGGTTCCGCAGTCGGCCTCGAATGACGAAAAATAACGGTCTCCTCCTGGAGCTCACAGCCAACTTGGCAAAAAGTTTCTAAGTGCCCACGGCCCTGCCGAGCTTTGGCGTCCGCCCAGCGCCGGTTCCGCAGTCGGCCTCGAATGACGAAAAATAACGGTCTCCTCCTGGAGCTCACAGCCAACTTGGCAAAAAGTTTCTAAGTGTCACATCTCTGAAAAAACGGCTAAGTGTCGACTTTCGAAAAAACGGCAAAGTGTCACATCTCTGAAAAAACGGCTAAGTGTCGACTTTCGAAAAAACGGCTAAGTGTCGCCTTTCGAAAAAACGGCTAAGTGTCGCCTCTCTGAAAAAACGGCAAAGTGTCAACTTTCGAAAAAACGACAGAGTGTCGCCTCTCTGAAAAAACGACTAAGTGTCGACTCTGAGAAAATGGCAAAGTGCCCACGGCTCTGCGGGCTCGTGCATCCGACCCGCGCCGGTTCCCCAGCCGGCCTGAAATAAGGCAAAACCAGCCTCTCCGCCTGGAGCTCAGAGCCAACTTGGCGAATATTTTCTAAGTGCCCACGGCTCTGCGTGGCTACGGCGTCTGCCCAGCGCCGGTTCCTGGGTCGAACCCCGAGGACGAGGAATGCCGGTCTCCGCCTGGAGGTCCCAGCTTAATCGGCGAAAATTTTCTAAGTGCCCACGGCTCTGCCGGGCTCGTGCATCCGACCCGCGCCGGTTCCCCAGCCGGCCTGAAATAAGGCAAAACCAGGCTCTCCCCCTGGAGCTCAGAGCCAATTGTGGCGAAAAAACGACTAAGTGTCAACTTTCGAAAAAACGACTAAGTGTCAACTTTCCAAAAAAACGGCTAAGTGTCGACTTTCGAAAAAACGGCTAAGTGTCAACTTTCGAAAAAACGACTAAGTGTCGCCTCTGAAAAAACGACTAAGTGTCGCCTCTCTGAAAAAACGACTAAGTGCCCACGGCTCTGCGGGGCTTGTGAGTCCGCCCCGCGCCGGTTCGGCGGTCGGCCTCAAAAAGCGAAAAATCAGCCTCTCTCCCTGGAGCTCACCAAAAATTTGTCGAAATTTTTCTAAGTTCTCCTCGAGGTACCAGGGGGTGAGGTACCCGGGCTAAGGTGCAGTACCTTTTTTGGTCTTCAGGTGCGCCAGAGTACAATGAAATGGTCCCAGTAGTCAGTGTACTCATCGACTTTCCCCCCGTTTTCCAAAGCACCCCGTTTACGAGTATGGAGGAGATGGTGCTGGTCTCCCCACGGCGTCGGACACGCCGTCCTCGACAGCACAAGGTCGGATAGAAGACCTGAAAAGCGCCGTGGCACGCGCTGGAGGTGTCACTGTGGCGAAAAAGTGACTAAGTGTCAACTTTCGAAAAAACGGCTAAGTGTCAACTTTCGAAAAAACGGCTAAGTGTCAACTTTCGAAAAAACGGCTAAGTGTCAACTTTCGAAAAAACGACTAAGTGTCGCCTCTCTGAAAAAACGGCAAAGTGTCAACTTTCGAAAAAACGACTAAGTGTCAACTTTCGAAAAAACGACTAAGTGTCACCTCTCTGAAAAAATGGCAAAGTGTCAACTGCGAATGTGGTGGTGCATGGAAGGAAGTGGAGGACGGCCGCCTCCTTAAACACAGGCCGAAGAGGAGCGTCAGGGCCGGCTCCTTAAACACGGACCGAGTGTCGCCCTTAACACAGACCAAGCGGAGGACGGCCGCCTCCCTAAATACAGGCCGAACCGGAGCGCGAGGGCCGCTCCTTAAACACGGACCGAGTGTCGCCCTTAACACAGACCAAGGGGAGGACGGCCGCCTCCTTAAACACAGGCCGGAGAGGAGCGTCAGGGCCAGGCTCCTCAAACATGGACCGAGTGTCGCCCTTAACACAGACCAAGGGGAGGACGGCCGCCTCCTTAAACACAGGCCGGAGAGGAGCGTCAGGGCCAGGCTCCTCAAACATGGACCGAGTGTCGCCCTTAACACAGACCAAGGGGAGGACGGCCGCCTCCTTAAACACAGGCCGGAGAGGAGCGTCAGGGCCAGGCTCCTCAAACATGGACCGAGTGTCGCCCTTAACACAGACCAAGGGGAGGACGGCCGCCTCCTTAAACACAGGCCGGAGAGGAGCGTCAGGGCCAGGCTCCTCAAACATGGACCGAGTGTCGCCCTTAACACGGACCAAGGGGAGGACGGCCGCCTCCTTAAACACAGGCCGGAGAGGAGCGTCAGGGCCAGGCTCCTCAAACATGGACCGAGTGTCGCCCTTAACACGGACCAAGGGGAGGACGGCCGCCTCCTTAAACACAGGCCGGAGAGGAGCGTCAGGGCCAGGCTCCTCAAACATGGACCGAGTGTCGCCCTTAACACAGACCAAGGGGAGGACGGCCGCCTCCTTAAACACAGGCCGGAGAGGAGCGTCAGGGCCAGGCTCCTCAAACATGGACCGAGTGTCGCCCTTAACACGGACCAAGGGGAGGACGGCCGCCTCCTTAAACACAGGCCGGAGAGGAGCGTCAGGGCCAGGCTCCTCAAACATGGACCGAGTGTCGCCCTTAACACGGACCAAGGGGAGGACGGCCGCCTCCTTAAACACAGGCCGGAGAGGAGCGTCAGGGCCAGGCTCCTCAAACATGGACCGAGTGTCGCCCTTAACACGGACCAAGGGGAGGACGGCCGCCTCCTTAAACACAGGCCGGAGAGGAGCGTCAGGGCCAGGCTCCTCAAACATGGACAGAGTGTCGCCCTTAACACAGACCAAGCGGAGGACGGCCGCCTCCCTAAATACAGGCCGAACCGGAGCGCGAGTGTCGCTCCTTAAACACGGACCGAGTGGAGGACGGCCGCCTCCTTAAACACAGGCCGAACAAAATGACACAAAGTGTCAACTGCTACGAATGTTGTCCATCCAAGGAAGGAGCGTGATGCCCGGCCGGCTCCTTAAACACAGGCCGAGAGTCGCCCCGGACGGTCCGCCTCGCGGCGCCCGTCTGCTCGGATAAAATGACACAAAGTGTCAACTACGAATGTTGTCCATCCAAGGAAGGAGCGTGATGCCCGGCCGGCTCCTTAAACACAGGCCGAGAGTCGCCCCGGACGGTCCGCCTCGCGGCGCCCGTCTGCTCGGATAAAATGACACAAAGTGTCAACTGCGAATGTTGTCCATCCAAGGAAGGAGCGTGATGCCCGGCCGGCTCCTTAAACACAGGCCGAGAGTCGCCCCGGACGGTCCGCCTCGCGGCGCCCGCCCGCTCGGATAAAATGACACAAAGTGTCAACTACGAATGTTGTCCATCCAAGGAAGGAGCGTGATGCCCGGCCGGCTCCTTAAACACAGGCCGAGAGTCGCCCCGGACGGTCGCCTCGCGGCGCCCGTCTGCTCGGATAAAATGACACAAAGTGTCAACTACGAATGTTGTCCATCCAAGGAGGGAGCGTGATGCCCGGCCGGCTCCGAAAACACAGGCCGAGAGTCGCCCCGGACGGTCCGCCTCGCGGCGCCCGTCTGCTCGGATAAAATGACACAAAGTGTCAACTGCGAATGTTGTCCATCCAAGGAAGGAGCGTGATGCCCGGCCGGCTCCTTAAACACAGGCCGAGAGTCGCCCCGGACGGTCCGCCTCGCGGCGCCCGCCCGCTCGGATAAAATGACACAAAGTGTCAACTACGAATGTTGTCCATCCAAGGAAGGAGCGTGATGCCCGGCCGGCTCCTTAAACACAGGCCGAGAGTCGCCCCGGACGGTCGCCTCGCGGCGCCCGTCTGCTCGGATAAAATGACACAAAGTGTCAACTACGAATGTTGTCCATCCAAGGAGGGAGCGTGATGCCCGGCCGGCTCCGAAAACACAGGCCGAGAGTCGCCCCGGACGGTCCGCCTCGCGGCGCCCGTCTGCTCGGATAAAATGACACAAAGTGTCAACTGCGAATGTTGTCCATCCAAGGAAGGAGCGTGATGCCCGGCCGGCTCCTTAAACACAGGCCGAGAGTCGCCCCGGACGGTCCGCCTCGCGGCGCCCGCCCGCTCGGATAAAATGACACAAAGTGTCAACTACGAATGTTGTCCATCCAAGGAGGGAGCGTGAGGCCCGGCCGGCTCCGAAAACACAGGCCGAGAGTCGCCCCGGACGGTCCGCCTCTCGAGGCGCCCGCTCCGCTCGGATAAAATGACACAAAGTGTCAACTACGAATGTTGTCCATCCAAGGAGGGAGCGTGAGGCCCGGCCGGCTCCGAAAACACAGGCCGAGAGTCGCCCCGGACGGTCCGCCTCTCGAGGCGCCCGCCCGCTCGGATAAAATGACACAAAGTGTCAACTACGAATGTTGTCCATCCAAGGAGGGAGCGTGATGCCCGGCCGGCTCCGAAAACACAGGCCGAGATTCGACCCCGGACGGGCCGTCTTCTCCCGGCGCCCGCCCGCGTACGCCCCCCATCCCCGGTCGCCCGTCTGCTCCCGGCGGGCCTCCGAGTACCCCCTCACCCAACTGACCGACTGGCACTCATGACCCGCCTTGGTAGGGCCTCCATCGGCCTCGGCTCGTCCGACGTCGGGTGGACGGTTCCTACCCACTGCGGGTCGCACTCTAGCGCCCCGGCCGCTGCGTGAGCGTGCGCTCCCCGCGCCGCCCCGCAGGCCCCGGCGCGACCGTACTGCGGCGAGACCGAGACGACCCGGTTTGGCATCCATCCCACCTAGCCACGATCCACGGAGGCCGAGCGAGCGGCTGAGTGTCGGGCGCCGCGCGTGCGAGCGTCCGCCGGCCGCGCCGGTCCTTCCGCGAATGTCGTTTCTCAAACCCTCCGGCTTGATAGCGGCGGCACCACGGGAAGCCGTCCACACACACCGTCCGACCTCTATCCGAAAAGCCTTCCCGACCAACCGCGGTCGCGGGGGCGTCTGTCGCTCCGCATCGGGGGGGCGTATGGCTTCCGCGCTACGCGCTGCGGGCTCGGGGGGGCCGCAACGGCTGAGTCTGACTCGGCCGGGGCGCAGCTTCCCTCCCGGCAGTCAGCAATAGTGCCGATCGCGCCTGCCACCAGCCCCCTCCCCGACGGGTTCGTCGGCGCCGGCTGGCCGCCGTCCGCCTTCGTTCCCCGAGGGTTCCCAACCAGCGCCGATCCAACTCCGCATCCTGGCCGCACGCAGTGCGTGCCTCGCGCGGGTAAGTCGCCGGCGCAGCGCCGCAGCTCCCGACCCCCGCGTACGGGAATAGTTGAGGGCCTCAGCGGGCCGCACCGACCGAGTCCGACTCGGGCCGGGGCGCAGATTCCCGCTTGGGTGACCGAACGTTCTCTGCTCGGGCCGGAGGGCCGACGCCCGTCCCCCCCCGTCGTCCCCCACGGACCGCCTCCGAGGCCACTTCGCACGGCTCATCCTCGGCTCCCTACCAATGCTTAATCGATGGGGCCGCCCGGCCGGATTCGCGCCACCCTGTCCACCGCGAGTCTCCCCAGACTAACCCGAGTTACCGCCCAGCTCGCCTAACCTTGCACTCGCTCTGCCAAACGGTCGTGTAGTCGGCGGGCCGTCCTACGGGTCGCCCTCCCTCCCCAAACGCGCGGCGGGATAGCGGCAAGGCGGCGGCGGCGGCCAGCGGCGTCGGGGCGCTCGCACCGGAGAAGAGGCGTCTTACGAGGCCGGGCGCAGCTCCCTCTCGTTTACT
>NW_028232494.1:0-7500 GCF_054491065.1 Syngnathus leptorhynchus | reverse complement strand
GCTGCCTGGTACCTAAAACACTTCCATTGATCCAGCCTCGGAGGGTGCTGGCTGGTGGCTCCATACCTCCATAGCTCCATACCTCCAGAGCTCCATAGCTCCATAGCACCAGAGCTCCATAGCTCCATAGCACCAGAGCTCCATAGCTCCATAGCACCAGAGCTCCATAGCTCCATAGCACCAGAGCTCCATAGCTCCATAGCACCAGAGCTCCATAGCTCCATAGCTCCATAGCACCAGAGCTCCATAGCACCAGAGCTCCATAGCTCCATAGCACCAGAGCTCCATAGCTCCATAGCACCAGAGCTCCATAGCTCCATAGCTCCAGGGCTCCATAGCTCCAGGGCTCCATAGCTCCATAGCTCCATAGCTCCAGGGCTCCATAGCTCCAGGGCTCCAGGGCTCCATAGCTCCAGGGCTCCAGGGCTCCATAGCTCCATACCTCCAGAGCTCCATAGCTCCATACTTCCAGAGCTCCATAGCTCCATAGCGCCATACTTCCATAGCTCCAGAGCTCCATACTTCCATAGCACCAGAGCTCCATAGCTCCAGAGCTCCATAGCTCCAGCCTGGGTGGCTGGTGGCTCCATAGCTCCATACTTCCATAGCTCCAGTCAGAGAGTTGGCGAAAATTGCACTAAGTGCGAAAGCCCATTCATTTACAACGGCGTGTCCACAAGGCGGCGACATTTCCCCGTTACCGGTGGCTGCGCGGCGGGTGAGTGACAGAGCTTATCCGAGCGGCTGGAACTCTGCGCCGGCGTGGTCGAGCGTGAGGCCTCGGCCCTTTGGCTGCCTGGTACCTAAAACACTTCCATTGATCCAGCCACGGAGGGTGCTGGCTGGTGGCTCCATAGCTCCATTGCTCCATAGCACCAGAGCTCCATAGCTCCATAGCACCAGAGCTCCATAGCTCCATAGCACCAGAGCTCCATAGCTCCATAGCACCAGAGCTCCATAGCTCCATAGCACCAGAGCTCCATAGCTCCATAGCACCAGAGCTCCATAGCTCCATAGCTCCAGGGCTCCATAGCTCCAGGGCTCCATAGCTCCATAGCTCCAGGGCTCCATAGCTCCATACCTCCAGAGCTCCATAGCTCCAGCCTGGGTGGCTGGTGGCTCCATAGCTCCATACTTCCATAGCTCCAGTCAGAGAGTTGGCGAAAATTGCACTAAGTGCGAAAGCCCATTCATTTACAACGGCGTGTCCGCCAGGCGGCGACATTTCCCCGTTACCGGTGGCTGCGTGGCGGGTGAGTGACAGAGCTTATCCGAGCGGCTGGAACTCTGCGCCGGCGTGGTCGAGCGTGAGGCCCCGGCCCTTTGGCTGCCTGGTACCTAAAACACTTCCATTGATCCAGCCACGGAGGGTGCTGGCTGGTGGCTCCATAGCTCCATAGCTCCATAGCACCAGAGCTCCATAGCTCCATAGCACCAGAGCTCCATAGCTCCATAGCACCAGAGCTCCATAGCTCCATAGCACCAGAGCTCCATAGCTCCATAGCACCAGAGCTCCATAGCTCCATAGCACCAGAGCTCCATAGCTCCATAGCACCAGAGCTCCATAGCTCCATAGCTCCAGCCTGGGTGGCTGGTGGCTCCATAGCTCCATACTTCCATAGCTCCAGTCAGAGAGTGTGCTAAAATTGCACTAAGTGCGAAAGCCCATTCATTTACAACGGCGTGTCCACAAGGCGGCGACATTTCCCCGTTACCGGTGGCTGCGCGGCGGGTGAGTGACAGAGCTTATCCGAGCGGCTGGAACTCTGCGCCGGCGTGGTCGAGCGTGAGGCCTCGGCCCTTTGGCTGCCTGGTACCTAAAACACTTCCATTGATCCAGCCACGGAGGGTGCTGGCTGGTGGCTCCATAGCTCCATAGCTCCATAGCACCAGAGCTCCATAGCTCCATAGCACCAGAGCTCCATAGCTCCATAGCACCAGAGCTCCATAGCTCCATAGCACCAGAGCTCCATAGCTCCATAGCACCAGAGCTCCATAGCTCCATAGCACCAGAGCTCCATAGCTCCATAGCACCAGAGCTCCATAGCTCCATAGCACCAGAGCTCCATAGCTCCATAGCTCCAGGGCTCCATAGCTCCAGGGCTCCATAGCACCAGAGCTCCATAGCTCCATAGCACCAGAGCTCCATAGCTCCATAGCTCCAGCCTGGGTGGCTGGTGGCTCCATAGCTCCATACTTCCATAGCTCCAGTCAGAGAGTTGGCTAAAATTGCACTAAGTGCGAAAGCCCATTCATTTACAACGGCGTGTCCACAAGGCGGCGACATTTCCCCGTTACCGGTGGCTGCGCGGCGGTGAGTGACAGAGCTTATCCGAGCGGCTGGAACTCTGCGCCGGCGTGGTCGAGCGGCTGGCCTCGGTAGTTGAGGTACCAGGGGTGGGGCGGGGAGCTCCAGGCGGGTCTTGTGAGAGAGTGAAGCCGAGCGGCTGGAACTCTCGGCCGGCCTGGTCGAGCGGCTGGCCTCGGTAGTTGAGGTACCAGGGGCGGGCTGGGGAGGCTCCAGGCGGGGCTTGTGAGAGAGTGAAGCCGAGCGGCTGGAACTCTGGGCCGGCCTGGTCGAGCGGCTGGCCTCGGTAGTTGAGGTACCAGGGGTGGGCTGGGGAGCTCCAGGCGGGGCTTGTGAGAGAGTGTAGCCGAGCGGCTGGAACTCTGGGCCGGCGTGGTTGAGCAGCATGCCCGCGGAGGTGGCTCTTCCATAGGCAGGGAGGGTGCTGGAGCTCCACACTTCCATAGGCAGGGAGGGGTGCTGGAGCTCCACACTTCCATAGGCAGGAGGGTGCTGGAGCTCCACACTTCCATAGGCAGGGAGGGTGCTGGAGCTCCACACTTCCATAGGCAGGGAGGGTGCTGGAGCTCCACACTTCCATAGGCAGGGAGGGTGCTGGAGCTCCACACTTCCATAGGCAGGGAGGGTGCTGGAGCTCCACACTTCCATAGGCAGGGAGGGTGCTGGAGCTCCACACTTCCATAGGCAGGGAGGGTGCTGGAGCTCCACACTTCCATAGGCAGGGAGGGTGCTGGAGCTCCACACTTCCATAGGCAGGGAGGGTGCTGGAGCTCCACACTTCCATAGGCAGGGAGGGTGCTGGAGCTCCACACTTCCATAGGCAGGGAGGGTGCTGGAGCTCCACACTTCCATAGGCAGGGAGGGTGCTGGAGCTCCACACTTCCATAGGCAGGGAGGGTGCTGGAGCTCCACACTTCCATAGGCAGGGAGGGTGCTGGAGCTCCACACTTCCATAGGCAGGGAGGGTGCTGGAGCTCCACACTTCCATAGGCAGGGAGGGTGCTGGAGCTCCACACTTCCATAGGCAGGGAGGGTGCTGGAGCTCCACACTTCCATAGGCAGGGAGGGTGCTGGAGCTCCACACTTCCATAGGCAGGGAGGGTGCTGGAGCTCCACACTTCCATAGGCAGGGAGGGTGCTGGAGCTCCACACTTCCATAGGCAGGGAGGGTGCTGGAGCTCCACACTTCCATAGGCAGGGAGGGTGCTGGAGCTCCACACTTCCATAGGCAGGGAGGGTGCTGGAGCTCCACACTTCCATAGGCAGGGAGGGTGCTGGAGCTCCACACTTCCATAGGCAGGGAGGGTGCTGGAGCTCCACACTTCCATAGGCAGGGAGGGTGCTGGAGCTCCACACTTCCATAGGCAGGGAGGGTGCTGGAGCTCCACACTTCCATAGGCAGGGAGGGTGCTGGAGCTCCACACTTCCATAGGCAGGGAGGGTGCTGGAGCTCCACACTTCCATAGGCAGGGAGGGTGCTGGAGCTCCACACTTCCATAGGCAGGGAGGGTGCTGGAGCTCCACACTTCCATAGGCAGGGAGGGTGCTGGAGCTCCACACTTCCATAGGCAGGGAGGGTGCTGGAGCTCCACACTTCCATAGGCAGGGAGGGTGCTGGAGCTCCACACTTCCATAGGCAGGGAGGGTGCTGGAGCTCCACACTTCCATAGGCAGGGAGGGTGCTGGAGCTCCACACTTCCATAGGCAGGGAGGGTGCTGGAGCTCCACACTTCCATAGGCAGGGAGGGTGCTGGAGCTCCACACTTCCATAGGCAGGGAGGGTGCTGGAGCTCCACACTTCCATAGGCAGGGAGGGTGCTGGAGCTCCACACTTCCATTAGGCAGGGAGGGTGCTGGAGCTCCACACTTCCATAGGCAGGGAGGGTGCTGGAGCTCCACACTTCCATAGGCAGGGAGGGTGCTGGAGCTCCACACTTCCATAGGCAGGGAGGGTGCTGGAGCTCCACACTTCCATAGGCAGGGAGGGTGCTGGAGCTCCACACTTCCATAGGCAGGGAGGGTGCTGGAGCTCCACACTTCCATAGGCAGGGAGGGTGCTGGAGCTCCACACTTCCATAGGCAGGGAGGGTGCTGGAGCTCCACACTTCCATAGGCAGGGAGGGTGCTGGAGCTCCACACTTCCATAGGCAGGGAGGGTGCTGGAGCTCCACACTTCCATAGGCAGGGAGGGTGCTGGAGCTCCACACTTCCATAGGCAGGGAGGGTGCTGGAGCTCCACACTTCCATAGGCAGGGAGGGTGCTGGAGCTCCACACTTCCATAGGCAGGGAGGGTGCTGGAGCTCCACACTTCCATAGGCAGGGAGGGTGCTGGAGCTCCACACTTCCATAGGCAGGGAGGGTGCTGGAGCTCCACACTTCCATAGGCAGGGAGGGTGCTGGAGCTCCACACTTCCATAGGCAGGGAGGGTGCTGAGCTCCACACTTCCATAGGCAGGGAGGGTGCTGGAGCTCCACACTTCCATAGGCAGGGAGGGTGCTGGAGCTCCACACTTCCATAGGCAGGGAGGGTGCTGGAGCTCCACACTTCCATAGGCAGGGAGGGTGCTGGAGCTCCACACTTCCATAGGCAGGGAGGGTGCTGGAGCTCCACACTTCCATAGGCAGGGAGGGTGCTGGAGCTCCACACTTCCATAGGCAGGGAGGGTGCTGGAGCTCCACACTTCCATAGGCAGGGAGGGTGCTGGAGCTCCACACTTCCATAGGCAGGGAGGGTGCTGGAGCTCCACACTTCCATAGGCAGGGAGGGTGCTGGAGCTCCACACTTCCATAGGCAGGGAGGGTGCTGGAGCTCCACACTTCCATAGGCAGGGAGGGTGCTGGAGCTCCACACTTTCCATAGGCAGGGAGGGTGCTGGAGCTCCACACTTCCATAGGCAGGGAGGGTGCTGGAGCTCCACACTTCCATAGGCAGGGAGGGTGCTGGAGCTCCACACTTCCATAGGCAGGGAGGGTGCTGGAGCTCCACACTTCCATAGGCAGGGAGGGTGCTGGAGCTCCACACTTCCATAGGCAGGGAGGGTGCTGGAGCTCCACACTTCCATAGGCAGGGAGGGTGCTGGAGCTCCACACTTCCATAGGCAGGGAGGGTGCTGGAGCTCCACACTTCCATAGGCAGGGAGGGTGCTGGAGCTCCACACTTCCATAGGCAGGGAGGGTGCTGGAGCTCCACACTTCCATAGGCAGGGAGGGTGCTGGAGCTCCACACTTCCATAGGCAGGGAGGGTGCTGGAGCTCCACACTTCCATAGGCAGGGAGGGTGCTGGAGCTCCACACTTCCATAGGCAGGGAGGGTGCTGGAGCTCCACACTTCCATAGGCAGGGAGGGTGCTGGAGCTCCACACTTCCATAGGCAGGGAGGGTGCTGGAGCTCCACACTTCCATAGGCAGGGAGGGTGCTGGAGCTCCACACTTCCATAGGCAGGGAGGGTGCTGGAGCTCCACACTTCCATAGGCAGGGAGGGTGCTGGAGCTCCACACTTCCATAGGCAGGGAGGGTGCTGGAGCTCCACACTTCCATAGGCAGGGAGGGTGCTGGAGCTCCACACTTCCATAGGCAGGGAGGGTGCTGGAGCTCCACACTTCCATAGGCAGGGAGGGTGCTGGAGCTCCACACTTCCATAGGCAGGGAGGGTGCTGGAGCTCCACACTTCCATAGGCAGGGAGGGTGCTGGCACATCCACACTTCCAGCCACGGAGCATGCTGGCACTTCCACCTTGCTTGCTAAGTCGGCGTGATCTTGCCCAAAAAGTCCCTCCTCACCTCCAGCTGGAAGTGGAAAAAAATCCTCCACCTGCTTGGCCGAGGTTCTGGAAGCCAGCAGCTCGCAGAATGTTGCCAAAGTTTCACTGGAAGGAAAAGAAAAGAGAAGACCGAGTGCGCATTTCACCTACGCCGAATGTCCACAAGAGGGAAGTGTCACTCCGTCGCAGAATCTGCGCCGACGCACTCGGCACCCTTCGAATTTATGGTGCCGGTGCGGGTGTTCTGGGTGCAAAAAGGCCGCCCAAGTGGTAGAAAAAAATCAGACTTCGTCTCTTAGGTCGAAATTAATGCAAGTTTTGAATGCGCTGGCAGGGGTGGACCAGGGCCCGTTAGAAGTGCTTAGGCGAGGTCTGGAAGCCTAACCCGGCGTGATCTTGTGCAAAAAGCCGCTGCTGAGCTCCAGCTGGAAGTGTAAAAAGAACCGGGCTGGATCAAAAAAAGAACCGGGCGGCCCGTTAAAATTGCTTAGCCGAGGTCCTGGAACCCTAACCCGGCGTGATCTTGTGCAAAAAGCCGCTGCTGAGCTCCAGCTGGAAGTGTAAAAAGAACCGGGCTGGTTCAAAAAAAGAACCGGGCGACCCGTTAGAAGTGCTTAGCCGAGGTCCTGGAAGCCTAACCCGGCGTGATCTTGTGCAAAAAGCCGCTGCTGAGCTCCAGCTGGAAGTGGAAAAAAGAACCGGGCTGGATCAAAAAAGAACCGGGCTGGATCAAAAAAGAACCGGGCGGCCCGTTAAAATTGCTTAGCCGAGGTCCTGGAAGCCTAACACGGCGTGATCTTGTGCAAAAAACCGCTCCCGAGCTCCAGCTGGAAGTGTAAAAAGAACCGGGCTGGATAAAAAAAGAACCGGGCTGGATCAAAAAGAACCGGGCGACCCGTTAAAATTGCTTAGCCGAGGTCCTGGAAGCCTAACCCGGCGTGATCTTGTGCAAAAAGCCGCTGCTGAGCTCCAGCTGGAAGTGGAAAAAGAACCGGGCTGGATCAAAAAAGAACCGGGCTGGATCAAAAAAGAACCGGGCGGCCCGTTAAAATTGCTTAGCCGAGGTCCTGGAAGCCTAACACGGCGTGATCTTGTGCAAAAAAACCGCTCCCGAGCTCCAGCTGGAAGTGTAAAAAGAACCGGGCTGGATAAAAAAGAACCGGGCTGGATCAAAAAAGAACCGGGCGACCCGTTAAAATTGCTTAGCCGAGGTCCTGGAAGCCTAACACGGCGTGATCTTGTGCAAAAAGCCGCTCCCGAGCTCCAGCTGGAAGTGTAAAAAGAACGGGCTGGATAAAAAAAGAACCGGGCTGGATCAAAAAAGAACCGGGCGACCCGTTAAAATTGCTTAGCCGAGGTCCTGGAAGCCTAACCCGGCGTGATCTTGTGCAAATAGCCGCTGCCGAGCTCCAGCTGGAAGTGTGAAAAG
>NW_028232493.1:27500-32258 GCF_054491065.1 Syngnathus leptorhynchus | reverse complement strand
TCGAATGACGAAAAATAACGGTCTCCTCCTGGAGCTCACAGCCAACTTGGCAAAAAGTTTCTAAGTGCCCACGGCCCTGCCGAGCTTTGGCGTCCGCCCAGCGCCGGTTCCGCAGTCGGCCTCGAATGACGAAAAATAACGGTCTCCTCCTGGAGCTCACAGCCAACTTGGCAAAAAGTTTCTAAGTGCCCACGGCCCTGCCGAGCTTTGGCGTCCGCCCAGCGCCGGTTCCGCAGTCGGCCTCGAATGACGAAAAATAACGGTCTCCTCCTGGAGCTCACAGCCAACTTGGCAAAAAGTTTCTAAGTGCCCACGGCCCTGCCGAGCTTTGGCGTCCGCCCAGCGCCGGTTCCGCAGTCGGCCTCGAATGACGAAAAATAACGGTCTCCTCCTGGAGCTCACAGCCAACTTGGCAAAAAGTTTCTAAGTGCCCACGGCCCTGCCGAGCTTTGGCGTCCGCCCAGCGCCGGTTCCGCAGTCGGCCTCGAATGACGAAAAATAACGGTCTCCTCCTGGAGCTCACAGCCAACTTGGCAAAAAGTTTCTAAGTGCCCACGGCCCTGCCGAGCTTTGGCGTCCGCCCAGCGCCGGTTCCGCAGTCGGCCTCGAATGACGAAAAATAACGGTCTCCTCCTGGAGCTCACAGCCAACTTGGCAAAAAGTTTCTAAGTGCCCACGGCCCTGCCGAGCTTTGGCGTCCGCCCAGCGCCGGTTCCGCAGTCGGCCTCGAATGACGAAAAATAACGGTCTCCTCCTGGAGCTCACAGCCAACTTGGCAAAAAGTTTCTAAGTGCCCACGGCCCTGCCGAGCTTTGGCGTCCGCCCAGCGCCGGTTCCGCAGTCGGCCTCGAATGACGAAAAATAACGGTCTCCTCCTGGAGCTCACAGCCAACTTGGCAAAAAGTTTCTAAGTGTCACATCTCTCAAAAAACGGCTAAGTGTCGACTTTCGAAAAAACGGCAAAGTGTCACATCTCTGAAAAAACGGCTAAGTGTCGACTTTCGAAAAAACGGCTAAGTGTCAACTTTCGAAAAAACGGCTAAGTGTCGCCTCTCTGAAAAAACGGCAAAGTGTCAACTTTCGAAAAAACGACAGAGTGTCGCCTCTCTGAAAAAACGACTAAGTGTCGACTCTGAGAAAATGGCAAAGTGCCCACGGCTCTGCGGGCTCGTGCATCCGACCCGCGCCGGTTCCCCAGCCGGCCTGATATAAGGCAAAACCAGCCTCTCCGCCTGGAGCTCAGAGCCAACTTGGCGAATATTTTCTAAGTGCCCACGGCTCTGCGTGGCTACGGCGTCTGCCCAGCGCCGGTTCCTGGGTCGAACCCCGAGGACGAGGAATGCCGGTCTCCGCCTGGAGGTCCCAGCTTAATCGGCGAAAATTTTCTAAGTGCCCACGGCTCTGCCGGGCTCGTGCATCCGACCCGCGCCGGTTCCCCAGCCGGCCTGAAATAAGGCAAAACCAGGCTCTCCCCCTGGAGCTCAGAGCCAATTGTGGCGAAAAAACGACTAAGTGTCAACTTTCGAAAAAACGACTAAGTGTCAACTTTCCAAAAAAACGGCTAAGTGTCGACTTTCGAAAAAACGGCTAAGTGTCAACTTTCGAAAAAACGACTAAGTGTCGCCTCTGAAAAAACGACTAAGTGTCGCCTCTCTGAAAAAACGACTAAGTGCCCACGGCTCTGCGGGGCTTGTGAGTCCGCCCCGCGCCGGTTCGGCGGTCGGCCTCAAAAAGCGAAAAATCAGCCTCTCTCCCTGGAGCTCACCAAAAATTTGTCGAAATTTTTCTAAGTTCTCCTCGAGGTACCAGGGGGTGAGGTACCCGGGCTAAGGTGCAGTACCTTTTTTGGTCTTCAGGTGCGCCAGAGTACAATGAAATGGTCCCAGTAGTCAGTGTACTCATCGACTTTCCCCCCGTTTTCCAAAGCACCCCGTTTACGAATATGGAGGAGATGGTGCTGGTCTCCCCACGGCGTCGGACACGCCGTCCTCGACAGCACAAGGTCGGATAGAAGACCTGAAAAGCGCCGTGGCACGCGCTGGAGGTGTCACTGTGGCGAAAAAGTGACTAAGTGTCAACTTTCGAAAAAACGGCTAAGTGTCAACTTTCGAAAAAACGGCTAAGTGTCAACTTTCGAAAAAACGGCTAAGTGTCACCTCTCTGAAAAAACGGCAAAGTGTCAACTTTCGAAAAAACGACTAAGTGTCAACTTTCGAAAAAACGACTAAGTGTCACCTCTCTGAAAAAATGGCAAAGTGTCAACTGCGAATGTGGTGGTGCATGGAAGGAAGTGGAGGACGGCCGCCTCCTTAAACACAGGCCGGAGAGGAGCGTCAGGGCCAGGCTCCTCAAACATGGACCGAGTGTCGCCCTTAACACAGACCAAGGGGAGGACGGCCGCCTCCTTAAACACAGGCCGGAGAGGAGCGTCAGGGCCAGGCTCCTCAAACATGGACCGAGTGTCGCCCTTAACACAGACCAAGGGGAGGACGGCCGCCTCCTTAAACACAGGCCGGAGAGGAGCGTCAGGGCCAGGCTCCTCAAACATGGACCGAGTGTCGCCCTTAACACAGACCAAGGGGAGGACGGCCGCCTCCTTAAACACAGGCCGGAGAGGAGCGTCAGGGCCAGGCTCCTCAAACATGGACAGAGTGTCGCCCTTAACACAGACCAAGGGGAGGACGGCCGCCTCCTTAAACACAGGCCGGAGAGGAGCGTCAGGGCCAGGCTCCTCAAACATGGACCGAGTGTCGCCCTTAACACAGACCAAGGGGAGGACGGCCGCCTCCTTAAACACAGGCCGGAGAGGAGCGTCAGGGCCAGGCTCCTCAAACATGGACAGAGTGTCGCCCTTAACACGGACCAAGGGGAGGACGGCCGCCTCCTTAAACACAGGCCGGAGAGGAGCGTCAGGGCCAGGCTCCTCAAACATGGACCGAGTGTCGCCCTTAACACGGACCAAGGGGAGGACGGCCGCCTCCTTAAACACAGGCCGGAGAGGAGCGTCAGGGCCAGGCTCCTCAAACATGGACCGAGTGTCGCCCTTAACACAGACCAAGGGGAGGACGGCCGCCTCCTTAAACACAGGCCGGAGAGGAGCGTCAGGGCCAGGCTCCTCAAACATGGACCGAGTGTCGCCCTTAACACGGACCAAGGGGAGGACGGCCGCCTCCTTAAACACAGGCCGGAGAGGAGCGTCAGGGCCAGGCTCCTCAAACATGGACCGAGTGTCGCCCTTAACACGGACCAAGGGGAGGACGGCCGCCTCCTTAAACACAGGCCGGAGAGGAGCGTCAGGGCCAGGCTCCTCAAACATGGACAGAGTGTCGCCCTTAACACAGACCAAGCGGAGGACGGCCGCCTCCCTAAATACAGGCCGAACCGGAGCGCGAGTGTCGCTCCTTAAACACGGACCGAGTGGAGGACGGCCGCCTCCTTAAACACAGGCCGAACAAAATGACACAAAGTGTCAACTGCGAATGTTGTCCATCCAAGGAAGGAGCGTGATGCCCGGCCGGCTCCTTAAACACAGGCCGAGAGTCGCCCCGGACGGTCCGCCTCGCGGCGCCCGTCTGCTCGGATAAAATGACACAAAGTGTCAACTACGAATGTTGTCCATCCAAGGAGGGAGCGTGATGCCCGGCCGGCTCCGAAAACACAGGCCGAGAGTCGCCCCGGACGGTCCGCCTCGCGGCGCCCGTCTGCTCGGATAAAATGACACAAAGTGTCAACTGCGAATGTTGTCCATCCAAGGAAGGAGCGTGATGCCCGGCCGGCTCCTTAAACACAGGCCGAGAGTCGCCCCGGACGGTCCGCCTCGCGGCGCCCGCCCGATCGGATAAAATGACACAAAGTGTCAACTACGAATGTTGTCCATCCAAGGAAGGAGCGTGATGCCCGGCCGGCTCCTTAAACACAGGCCGAGAGTCGCCCCGGACGGTCGCCTCGCGGCGCCCGTCTGCTCGGATAAAATGACACAAAGTGTCAACTACGAATGTTGTCCATCCAAGGAGGGAGCGTGATGCCCGGCCCGCTCCGAAAACACAGGCCGAGAGTCGCCCCGGACGGTCCGCCTCGCGGCGCCCGTCTGCTCGGATAAAATGACACAAAGTGTCAACTGCGAATGTTGTCCATCCAAGGAAGGAGCGTGATGCCCGGCCGGCTCCTTAAACACAGGCCGAGAGTCGCCCCGGACGGTCCGCCTCGCGGCGCCCGCCCGCTCGGATAAAATGACACAAAGTGTCAACTACGAATGTTGTCCATCCAAGGAAGGAGCGTGATGCCCGGCCGGCTCCTTAAACACAGGCCGAGAGTCGCCCCGGACGGTCCGCCTCTCGAGGCGCCCGCCCGCTCGGATAAAATGACACAAAGTGTCAACTACGAATGTTGTCCATCCAAGGAGGGAGCGTGATGCCCGGCCGGCTCCGAAAACACAGGCCGAGAGTCGCCCCGGACGGTCCGCCTCGCGGCGCCCGTCTGCTCGGATAAAATGACACAAAGTGTCAACTACGAATGTTGTCCATCCAAGGAGGGAGCGTGAGGCCCGGCCGGCTCCGAAAACACAGGCCGAGAGTCGCCCCGGACGGTCCGCCTCTCGAGGCGCCCGCCCGCTCGGATAAAATGACACAAAGTGTCAACTACGAATGTTGTCCATCCAAGGAGGGAGCGTGATGCCCGGCCGGCTCCGAAAACACAGGCCGAGATTCGACCCCGGACGGGCCGTCTTCTCCCGGCGCCCGCCCGCGTACGCCCCCCATC
>NW_028232493.1:0-17500 GCF_054491065.1 Syngnathus leptorhynchus | reverse complement strand
TTCTCCGGACACCAAACCAAGGCGTCGGCCCCTAGCCGCCGGTGCAAAAAAAATCCACTCCTGGTACCTAAAAATTTCCTCCGCGGCGGGCTGGGGGCCTAATCTTTCTCCGGGCCGGGCGGCAGGCACTTTCCCCGGACACCAAACCAAGGGGTCGGCCCCTAACCGCCGGTGCAAAAAAAAATCCACTCCTGGTACCTAAAATTTTCCTATGCGGCGGGCTGGGGACTATAACCTTCTTCTTCCCGCCCCACCACCATCAACGTCGGCCACCACCACCAGACCGCCTCCCCCAGACTTCCAGAAGCGAAGCCGGTCCCCAAGCACCAACCCCGACCGCCACCGAGGCACCCGCCGAAGGCGGGTGCCGAGTTCACCGGCCCCAAGCGACAACCGGTCACCGAGGCACCCGCCGAAGGCGGGTGCCGAGTTCACCGGCCCCAAGCGACAACCGGTCACCGAGGCACCCGCCGAAGGCGGGTGCCGAGTTCACCGGCCCCAAGCGACAACCGGTCACCGAGGCACCCGCCGAAGGCGGGTGCCGAGTTCACTGGCCCCAAGCGACAACCGGTCACCGAGGCACCCGCCGAAGGCGGGTGCCGAGTTCACTGGCCCCAAGCGACGGCGGTCACCGAGGCACCCGCCGGAGGCGGGTGCCGAGTTCACCGGCCCCGAGCACCAGCGGTCAGCCACGGAGGGTGCTGGATCATCCATACTTCCAGAGCTCCAGAGCTCCATAGCCCCGGAGCTCCATAGCTCCATAGCCCCGGAGCTCCATAGCCCCGGAGCTCCATAGCTCCATAGCCCCGGAGCTCCATAGCCCCGGAGCTCCATAGCCCCGGAGCTCCATAGCCCCGGAGCTCCATAGCCCCGGAGCTCCATAGCCCCAGAGCTCCATACTTCCATAGCCCCAGAGCTCCATAGCTCCAGACTTCCATAGCCCCATACTTCCATAGCTCCATAGCTCCATAGCTCCATACTTCCATAGCTCCAGCCGCGGAGGGTGCTGGCTGGTGGCTCCATAGCTCCATACTTCCATAGCTCCAGTCAGAGAGTTGGCGAAAATTGCACTAAGTGCGAAAGCCCATTCATTTACAAGGGCGTGTCCGCCAGGCGGCGACATTTCCCCGTTACCGGTGGCTGCGCGGCGGGTGAGTGACAGAGCTTATCCGAGCGGCTGGAACTCTGCGCCGGCGTGGTCGAGCGTGAGGCCCCGGCCCTTTGGCTGCCTGGTACCTAAAACACTTCCATTGATCCAGCCACGGAGGGTGCTGGCTGGTGGCTCCATAGCTCCATAGCTCCATAGCACCAGAGCTCCATAGCTCCATAGCACCAGAGCTCCATAGCTCCATAGCACCAGAGCTCCATAGCACCAGAGCTCCATAGCTCCATAGCACCAGAGCTCCATAGCTCCATAGCACCAGAGCTCCATAGCTCCATAGCACCAGAGCTCCATAGCACCAGAGCTCCATAGCTCCAGCCTGGGTGGCTGGTGGCTCCATAGCTCCATACTTCCATAGCTCCAGTCAGAGAGTTGGCGAAAATTGCACTAAGTGCGAAAGCCCATTCATTTACAAGGGCGTGTCCGCCAGGCGGCGACATTTCCCCGTTACCGGTGGCTGCGCGGCGGGTGAGTGACAGAGCTTATCCGAGCGGCTGGAACTCTGCGCCGGCGTGGTCGAGCGTGAGGCCCCGGCCCTTTGGCTGCCTGGTACCTAAAACACTTCCATTGATCCAGCCACGGAGGGTGCTGGCTGGTGGCTCCATAGCTCCATAGCTCCATAGCACCAGAGCTCCATAGCTCGATAGCACCAGAGCTCCATAGCTCCATAGCACCAGAGCTCCATAGCTCCATAGCACCAGAGCTCCATAGCTCCATAGCACCAGAGCTCCATAGCTCCATAGCACCAGAGCTCCATAGCTCCATAGCTCCAGGGCTCCATAGCTCCAGGGCTCCATAGCTCCATAGCTCCAGGGCTCCATAGCTCCAGGGCTCCAGGGCTCCATAGCTCCAGGGCTCCAGGGCTCCAGGGCTCCATAGCTCCATACCTCCAGAGCTCCATAGCTCCATAGCACCAGAGCTCCATAGCTCCATAGCACCAGAGCTCCATAGCTCCATAGCACCAGAGCTCCATAGCTCCATAGCACCAGAGCTCCATAGCTCCATAGCTCCAGCCTGGGTGGCTGGTGGCTCCATAGCTCCATACTTCCATAGCTCCAGTCAGAGAGTTGGCTAAAATTGCACTAAGTGCGAAAGCCCATTCATTTACAACGGCGTGTCCACAAGGCGGCGACATTTCCCCGTTACCGGTGGCTGCGCGGCGGGTGAGTGACAGAGCTTATCCGAGCGGCTGGAACTCTGCGCCGGCGTGGTCGAGCGTGAGGCCTCGGCCCTTTGGCTGCCTGGTACCTAAAACACTTCCATTGATCCAGCCTCGGAGGGTGCTGGCTGGTGGCTCCATACCTCCATAGCTCCATACCTCCAGAGCTCCATAGCTCCATAGCACCAGAGCTCCATAGCTCCATAGCACCAGAGCTCCATAGCTCCATAGCACCAGAGCTCCATAGCTCCATAGCACCAGAGCTCCATAGCTCCATAGCACCAGAGCTCCATAGCTCCATAGCTCCATAGCACCAGAGCTCCATAGCACCAGAGCTCCATAGCTCCATAGCACCAGAGCTCCATAGCTCCATAGCACCAGAGCTCCATAGCTCCATAGCTCCAGGGCTCCATAGCTCCAGGGCTCCATAGCTCCATAGCTCCATAGCTCCAGGGCTCCATAGCTCCAGGGCTCCAGGGCTCCATAGCTCCAGGGCTCCAGGGCTCCATAGCTCCATACCTCCAGAGCTCCATAGCTCCATAGCGCCATACTTCCATAGCTCCAGAGCTCCATACTTCCATAGCACCAGAGCTCCATAGCTCCAGAGCTCCATAGCTCCAGCCTGGGTGGCTGGTGGCTCCATAGCTCCATACTTCCATAGCTCCAGTCAGAGAGTTGGCGAAAATTGCACTAAGTGCGAAAGCCCATTCATTTACAACGGCGTGTCCACAAGGCGGCGACATTTCCCCGTTACCGGTGGCTGCGCGGCGGGTGAGTGACAGAGCTTATCCGAGCGGCTGGAACTCTGCGCCGGCGTGGTCGAGCGTGAGGCCTCGGCCCTTTGGCTGCCTGGTACCTAAAACACTTCCATTGATCCAGCCACGGAGGGTGCTGGCTGGTGGCTCCATAGCTCCATACCTCCAGAGCTCCAGAGCTCCATAGCACCAGAGCTCCATAGCTCCATAGCACCAGAGCTCCATAGCACCAGAGCTCCATAGCTCCATAGCACCAGAGCTCCATAGCTCCATAGCACCAGAGCTCCATAGCTCCATAGCACCAGAGCTCCATAGCTCCATAGCACCAGAGCTCCATAGCTCCATAGCACCAGAGCTCCATAGCTCCATAGCACCAGAGCTCCATAGCTCCATAGCACCAGAGCTCCATAGCTCCATAGCACCAGAGCTCCATAGCTCCATAGCACCAGAGCTCCATAGCTCCATAGCACCAGAGCTCCATAGCTCCATAGCTCCAGCCTGGGTGGCTGGTGGCTCCATAGCTCCATACTTCCATAGCTCCAGTCAGAGAGTTGGCTAAAATTGCACTAAGTGCGAAAGCCCATTCATTTACAACGGCGTGTCCACAAGGCGGCGACATTTCCCCGTTACCGGTGGCTGCGCGGCGGGTGAGTGACAGAGCTTATCCGAGCGGCTGGAACTCTGCGCCGGCGTGGTCGAGCGTGAGGCCTCGGCCCTTTGGCTGCCTGGTACCTAAAACACTTCCATTGATCCAGCCACGGAGGGTGCTGGCTGGTGGCTCCATAGCTCCATACCTCCAGAGCTCCAGAGCTCCATAGCACCAGAGCTCCATAGCTCCATAGCACCAGAGCTCCATAGCACCAGAGCTCCATAGCTCCATAGCACCAGAGCTCCATAGCTCCATAGCACCAGAGCTCCATAGCTCCATAGCACCAGAGCTCCATAGCTCCATAGCTCCATAGCACCAGAGCTCCATAGCTCCATAGCACCAGAGCTCCATAGCTCCATAGCACCAGAGCTCCATAGCTCCATAGCACCAGAGCTCCATAGCTCCATAGCACCAGAGCTCCATAGCTCCATAGCACCAGAGCTCCATAGCTCCATAGCACCAGAGCTCCATAGCTCCATAGCACCAGAGCTCCATAGCTCCATAGCACCAGAGCTCCATAGCTCCATAGCTCCAGGGCTCCATAGCTCCATAGCTCCAGGGCTCCATAGCTCCAGGGCTCCAGGGCTCCATAGCTCCAGGGCTCCATAGCTCCAGGGCTCCAGGGCTCCATAGCTCCATACCTCCAGAGCTCCATACCTCCAGAGCTCCAGAGCTCCATAGCACCAGAGCTCCATGGCTTCAGAGCTCCATAGCACCATAGCTCCATACCTCCAGAGCTCCAGGGCTCCATAGCTCCATAGCTCCATAGCTCCATAGCTCCATACCTCCAGAGCTCCATAGCACCAGAGCTCCATGGCTCCATAGCTCCAGCCTGGGTGGCTGGTGGCTCCATAGCTCCATACTTCCATAGCTCCAGTCAGAGAGTTGGCGAAAATTGCACTAAGTGCGAAAGCCCATTCATTTACAACGGCGTGTCCGCCAGGCGGCGACATTTCCCCGTTACCGGTGGCTGCGCGGCGGGTGAGTGACAGAGCTTATCCGAGCGGCTGGAACTCTGCGCCGGCGTGGTCGAGCGGCTGGCCTCGGTAGTTGAGGTACCAGGGGTGGGGCGGGGAGCTCCAGGCGGGTCTTGTGAGAGAGTGAAGCCGAGCGGCTGGAACTCTCGGCCGGCCTGGTCGAGCGGCTGGCCTCGGTAGTTGAGGTACCAGGGGCGGGCTGGGGAGCTCCAGGCGGGGCTTGTGAGAGAGTGAAGCCGAGCGGCTGGAACTCTGGGCCGGCCTGGTCGAGCGGCTGGCCTCGGTAGTTGAGGTACCAGGGGTGGGCTGGGGAGCTCCAGGCGGGGCTTGTGAGAGAGTGTAGCCGAGCGGCTGGAACTCTGGGCCGGCGTGGTTGAGCAGCATGCCCGCGGAGGTGGCTCTTCCATAGGCAGGGAGGGTGCTGGAGCTCCACACTTCCATAGGCAGGGAGGGTGCTGGAGCTCCACACTTCCATAGGCAGGGAGGGTGCTGGAGCTCCACACTTCCATAGGCAGGGAGGGTGCTGGAGCTCCACACTTCCATAGGCAGGGAGGGTGCTGGAGCTCCACACTTCCATAGGCAGGGAGGGTGCTGGAGCTCCACACTTCCATAGGCAGGGAGGGTGCTGGCACATCCACACTTCCAGCCACGGAGCATGCTGGCACTTCCACCTTGCTTGCTAAGTCGGCGTGATCTTGCCCAAAAAGTCCCTCCTCACCTCCAGCTGGAAGTGGAAAAAAATCCTCCACCTGCTTGGCCGAGGTTCTGGAAGCCAGCAGCTCGCAGAATGTTGCCAAAGTTTCACTGGAAGGAAAAGAAAAGAGAAGACCGAGTGCGCATTTCACCTACCGCCGAATGTCCACAAGAGGGAAGTGTCACTCCGTCGCAGAATCTGCGCCGACGCACTCGGCACCCTTCGAATTTATGGTGCCGGTGCGGGTGTTCTGGGTGCAAAAAGGCCGCCCAAGTGGTAGAAAAAAATCAGACTTCGTCTCTTAGGTCGAAATTAATGCCAAGTTTTGAAATGCGCTGGCAGGGGTGGACCAGGGCCCGTTAGAAGTGCTTAGGCGAGGTCCTGGAAGCCTAACCCGGCGTGATCTTGTGCAAAAAGCCGCTGCTGAGCTCCAGCTGGAAGTGTAAAAAGAACCGGGCTGGATCAAAAAAAGAACCGGGCGGCCCGTTAAAATTGCTTAGCCGAGGTCCTGGAACCCTAACCCGGCGTGATCTTGTGCAAAAAGCCGCTGCTGAGCTCCAGCTGGAAGTGTAAAAAGAACCGGGCTGGTTCAAAAAAAGAACCGGGCGACCCGTTAGAAGTGCTTAGCCGAGGTCCTGGAAGCCTAACCCGGCGTGATCTTGTGCAAATAGCCGCTGCCGAGCTCCAGCTGGAAGTGTGAAAAGAACCGGGCTGGATAAAAAAAAGAACCGGGCTGGATCAAAAAAGAACCGGGCGACCCGTTAAAATTGCTTAGCCGAGGTCCTGGAAGCCTAACACGGCGTGTTCTTGTGCAAAAAACCGCTCCCGAGCTCCAGCTGGAAGTGTAAAAAGAACCGGGCTGGATAAAAAAAAGAACCGGGCTGGATCAAAAAAGAACCGGGCGACCCGTTAAAATTGCTTAGCCGAGGTCCTGGAAGCCTAACACGGCGTGATCTTGTGCAAAAAGCCGCTCCCGAGCTCCAGCTGGAAGTGTAAAAAGAACCGGGCTGGATAAAAAAAGAACCGGGCTGGATCAAAAAAGAACCGGGCGACCCGTTAAAATTGCTTAGCCGAGGTCCTGGAAGCCTAACACGGCGTGTTCTTGTGCAAAAAGCCGCTCCCAAGCTCCAGCTGGAAGTGTAAAAAGAACCGGGCTGGATAAAAAAAAGAACCGGGCTGGATCAAAAAAGAACCGGGCGACCCGTTAAAATTGCTTAGCCGAGGTCCTGGAAGCCTAACACGGCGTGATCTTGTGCAAAAAGCCGCTCCCGAGCTCCAGCTGGAAGTGTAAAAAGAACCGGGCTGGATAAAAAAAGAACCGGGCTGGATAAAAAAAAGAACCGGGCGACCCGTTAAAATTGCTTAGCCGAGGTCCTGGAAGCCTAACACGGCGTGTTCTTGTGCAAAAAGCCGCTCCCGAGCTCCAGCTGGAAGTGTAAAAAGAACCAGGCTGGATAAAAAAAAGAACCGGGCTGGATCAAAAAAGAACCGGGCGACCCGTTAAAATTGCTTAGCCGAGGTCCTGGAAGCCTAACACGGCGTGATCTTGTGCAAAAAGCCGCTCCCGAGCTCCAGCTGGAAGTGTAAAAAGAACCGGGCTGGATAAAAAAAGAACCGGGCTGGATAA
Organism: Syngnathus leptorhynchus; assembly: GCF_054491065.1. NCBI lineage: Eukaryota > Metazoa > Chordata > Actinopteri > Syngnathiformes > Syngnathidae > Syngnathus > Syngnathus leptorhynchus. Next base: position 10,477 of record NW_028232493.1, on the reverse strand, counting down.
AAAAAAGAACCGGGCGACCCGTTAAAATTGCTTAGCCGAGGTCCTGGAAGCCTAACACGGCGTGATCTTGTGCAAAAAGCCGCTCCCGAGCTCCAGCTGGAAGTGTAAAAAGAACCAGGCTGGATAAAAAAAAGAACCGGGCTGGATCAAAAAAGAACCGGGCGACCCGTTAAAATTGCTTAGCCGAGGTCCTGGAAGCCTAACACGGCGTGTTCTTGTGCAAAAAGCCGCTCCCGAGCTCCAGCTGGAAGTGTAAAAAGAACCAGGCTGGATAAAAAAAAGAACCGGGCTGGTTCAAAAAAGAACCGGGCAACCCGTTAAAATTGCTTAGCCGAGGTCCTGGAAGCCTAACACGGCGTGTTCTTGTGCAAAAAGCCGCTCCCGAGCTCCAGCTGGAAGTGTAAAAAGAACCAGGCTGGATAAAAAAAAGAACCGGGCTGGATCAAAAAAGAACCGGGCGACCCGTTAAAATTGCTTAGCCGAGGTCCTGGAAGCCTAACACGGCGTGTTCTTGTGCAAAAAGCCGCTCCCGAGCTCCAGCTGGAAGTGTAAAAAGAACCAGGCTGGATAAAAAAAAGAACCGGGCTGGTTCAAAAAAGAACCGGGCAACCCGTTAAAATTGCTTAGCCGAGGTCCTGGAAGCCTAACACGGCGTGATCTTGTGCAAAAAGCCGCTCCCGAGCTCCAGCTGGAAGTGTAAAAAAGAACCGGGCTGGATAAAAAAAGAACCGGGCTGGATAAAAAAAAAGAACCGGGCGACCCGTTAAAATTGCTTAGCCGAGGTCCTGGAAGCCTAACACGGCGTGATCTTGTGCAAAAAGCCGCTCCCGAGCTCCAGCTGGAAGTGTAAAAAGAACCAGGCTGGATAAAAAAAAGAACCGGGCTGGATCAAAAAAGAACCGGGCGACCCGTTAAAATTGCTTAGCCGAGGTCCTGGAAGCCTAACACGGCGTGTTCTTGTGCAAAAAGCCGCTCCCGAGCTCCAGCTGGAAGTGTAAAAAGAACCAGGCTGGATAAAAAAAAGAACCGGGCTGGATCAAAAAAGAACCGGGCGACCCGTTAAAATTGCTTAGCCGAGGTCCTGGAAGCCTAACACGGCGTGTTCTTGTGCAAAAAGCCGCTCCCGAGCTCCAGCTGGAAGTGTAAAAAGAACCAGGCTGGATAAAAAAAAGAACCGGGCTGGATCAAAAAAGAACCGGGCGACCCGTTAAAATTGCTTAGCTGAGGTCCTGGAAGCCTAACACGGCGTGATCTTGTGCAAAAAGCCGCTCCCGAGCTCCAGCTGGAAGTGTAAAAAGAACCGGGCTGGATAAAAAAAAAGAACCGGGCTGGTTCAAAAAAGAACCGGGCAACCCGTTAAAATTGCTTAGCCGAGGTCCTGGAAGCCTAACCCGGCGTGATCTTGCCCGAAAGTCGGCCTCTATACTTCCATTTTAGGTACCAGGGGCTATTAGTGTACTTGGTCCCACTAGTCAGTGTACTCATCCAGTTACCCCCCGTTTTCCAAAACACCATCGGCACGTATAAGGGGGGGACTCTTGAGAGAGATGAGGTATATGGCAGCGCAACACCAATCCGCTCCGCGCTGGTTCCCATGTCGGCTACGGATGAATAAAACCAGCCTGTCCCCCCTGGAGCTCACGAGACACGGAATTTTTTCTAAGTGCCAACGGCTCTTCCGAGCAAACGTGTCCGCTCCGGCTGGTTCCCCCGTCGGCCTCGAATGACGAAAAATGCCGGTCTCCGCCCGGAGCTCATGACAAACGAAAAATTTTCTAAGTGCCAACGGCACTAGCGAGCGAATGTGTCCGCTCGGCGCTGGTTCCCGGGTCGAACCCGGAAGACGAAAAACGCCGCTCTCCGCCCGGAGCTCATGACAAACGAAAAATTTTCTAAGTGCCAACGGCACTAGCGAGCGAATGTGTCCGCTCGGCGCTGGTTCCCGGGTCGAACCCGGAAGACGAAAAACGCCGCTCTCCGCCCGGAGCTCATGACAAACGAAAAATTTTCTAAGTGCCAACGGCACTAGCGAGCGAATGTGTCCGCTCGGCGCTGGTTCCCGGGTCGAACCCGGAAGACGAAAAACGCCGCTCTCCGCCCGGAGCTCATGACAAACGAAAAATTTTCTAAGTGCCAACGGCACTAGCGAGCGAATGTGTCCGCTCGGCGCTGGTTCCCGGGTCGAACCCGGAAGACGAAAAACGCCGCTCTCCGCCCGGAGCTCATGACAAACGAAAAATTTTCTAAGTGCCAACGGCACTAGCGAGCGAATGTGTCCGCTCGGCGCTGGTTCCCGGGTCGAACCCGGAAGACAAAAAACGCCGGTCTCCGCCCGGAGCTCATGACAAACGAAAAATTTTCTAAGTGCCAACGGCACTAGCGAGCGAATGTGTCCGCTCGGCGCTGGTTCCCGGGTCGAACCCGGAAGACGAAAAACGCCGCTCTCCGCCCGGAGCTCATGACAAACGAAAAATTTTCTAAGTGCCAACGGCACTTGCGAGCGAATGTGTCCGCTCGGCGCTGGTTCCCGGGTCGGACCCGGAAGACGAAAAACGCCGGTCTCCGCCCGGAGCTCATGACAAACGAAAAATTTTCTAAGTGCCAACGGCACTAGCGAGCGAATGTGTCCGCTCGGCGCTGGTTCCCGGGTCGGACCCGGAAGACGAAAAACGCCGGTCCTCGCCTGGAGGTCCCAGCAAAATCGGCGAAAAAACGACTAAGTGTCAACTTTCGAAAAAACGACTAAGTGCCCACGGCTCTGCGGGGCTTGTGAGTCCGCCCCGCGCCGGTTCGGTGGTCGGCCTCAAAAAGCAAAAAATCAGCCTCTCTCCCTGGAGCTCACCTCGAGGTACCAGGGGGTGAGGTACCCGGGCTAAGGTGCAGTACCTTTTTTGGTCTTCAGGTGCGCCAGAGTACAATGAAATGGTCCCAGTAGTCAGTGTACTCATCGACTTTCCCCCCGTTTTCCAAAGCACCTCGTTTACGAGTATGGAGGAGATGGTGCTGGTCTCCCCACGGCGTCGGACACGCCGTCCTCGACAGCACAAGGTCGGATAGAAGACCTGGAAAGCGCCGTGGCACGCGCTGGAGGTGGGCACTTTGGCGAAAAAACGACTAAGTGTCAACTTTCGAAAAAACGACTAAGTGTCAACTTTCGAAAAAACGGCTAAGTGTCAACTTTCGAAAAAACGACTAAGTGTCACCTCTCTGAAAAAATGGCAAAGTGTCGCCTCTCTGAAATTTTTCTAAGTGCCCACGGCTCTGCGGGCTCGTGCATCCGAGCCGCGCCGGTTCTGCAACCGGCCTAGAATGACGAAAAATAACGGTCTCCTCCTGGAGCTCACAGCCAATTGTGGCGAAAAAGTGGCAAAGTGCCCACGGCCCTGCCGAGCTTTGGCGTCCGCTCAGCGCCGGTGCCGCAGTCGGCCTCGAATGACGAAAAATGACGGTCTCCTCCTGGAGCTCACAGCCAACTTGGCAAAAAGTTTCTAAGTGCCCACGGCCCTGCCGAGCTTTGGCGTCCGCCCAGCGCCGGTTCCGCAGTCGGCCTCGAATGACGAAAAATAACGGTCTCCTCCTGGAGCTCACAGCCAACTTGGCAAAAAGTTTCTAAGTGCCCACGGCCCTGCCGAGCTTTGGCGTCCGCTCAGCGCCGGTTCCGCAGTCGGCCTCGAATGACGAAAAATAACGGTCTCCTCCTGGAGCTCACAGCCAACTTGGCAAAAAGTTTCTAAGTGCCCACGGCCCTGCCGAGCTTTGGCGTCCGCCCAGCGCCGGTTCCGCAGTCGGCCTCGAATGACGAAAAATAACGGTCTCCTCCTGGAGCTCACAGCCAACTTGGCAAAAAGTTTCTAAGTGCCCACGGCCCTGCCGAGCTTTGGCGTCCGCTCAGCGCCGGTTCCGCAGTCGGCCTCGAATGACGAAAAATAACGGTCTCCTCCTGGAGCTCACAGCCAACTTGGCAAAAAGTTTCTAAGTGCCCACGGCCCTGCCGAGCTTTGGCGTCCGCCCAGCGCCGGTTCCGCAGTCGGCCTCGAATGACGAAAAATAACGGTCTCCTCCTGGAGCTCACAGCCAACTTGGCAAAAAGTTTCTAAGTGCCCACGGCCCTGCCGAGCTTTGGCGTCCGCCCAGCGCCGGTTCCGCAGTCGGCCTCGAATGACGAAAAATAACGGTCTCCTCCTGGAGCTCACAGCCAACTTGGCAAAAAGTTTCTAAGTGCCCACGGCCCTGCCGAGCTTTGGCGTCCGCCCAGCGCCGGTTCCGCAGTCGGCCTCGAATGACGAAAAATAACGGTCTCCTCCTGGAGCTCACAGCCAACTTGGCAAAAAGTTTCTAAGTGCCCACGGCCCTGCCGAGCTTTGGCGTCCGCCCAGCGCCGGTTCCGCAGTCGGCCTCGAATGACGAAAAATAACGGTCTCCTCCTGGAGCTCACAGCCAACTTGGCAAAAAGTTTCTAAGTGCCCACGGCCCTGCCGAGCTTTGGCGTCCGCCCAGCGCCGGTTCCGCAGTCGGCCTCGAATGACGAAAAATAACGGTCTCCTCCTGGAGCTCACAGCCAACTTGGCAAAAAGTTTCTAAGTGCCCACGGCCCTGCCGAGCTTTGGCGTCCGCCCAGCGCCGGTTCCGCAGTCGGCCTCGAATGACGAAAAATAACGGTCTCCTCCTGGAGCTCACAGCCAACTTGGCAAAAAGTTTCTAAGTGCCCACGGCCCTGCCGAGCTTTGGCGTCCGCCCAGCGCCGGTTCCGCAGTCGGCCTCGAATGACGAAAAATAACGGTCTCCTCCTGGAGCTCACAGCCAACTTGGCAAAAAGTTTCTAAGTGCCCACGGCCCTGCCGAGCTTTGGCGTCCGCCCAGCGCCGGTTCCGCAGTCGGCCTCGAATGACGAAAAATAACGGTCTCCTCCTGGAGCTCACAGCCAACTTGGCAAAAAGTTTCTAAGTGTCACATCTCTCAAAAAACGGCTAAGTGTCGACTTTCGAAAAAACGGCAAAGTGTCACATCTCTGAAAAAACGGCTAAGTGTCGACTTTCGAAAAAACGGCTAAGTGTCAACTTTCGAAAAAACGGCTAAGTGTCGCCTCTCTGAAAAAACGGCAAAGTGTCAACTTTCGAAAAAACGACAGAGTGTCGCCTCTCTGAAAAAACGACTAAGTGTCGACTCTGAGAAAATGGCAAAGTGCCCACGGCTCTGCGGGCTCGTGCATCCGACCCGCGCCGGTTCCCCAGCCGGCCTGATATAAGGCAAAACCAGCCTCTCCGCCTGGAGCTCAGAGCCAACTTGGCGAATATTTTCTAAGTGCCCACGGCTCTGCGTGGCTACGGCGTCTGCCCAGCGCCGGTTCCTGGGTCGAACCCCGAGGACGAGGAATGCCGGTCTCCGCCTGGAGGTCCCAGCTTAATCGGCGAAAATTTTCTAAGTGCCCACGGCTCTGCCGGGCTCGTGCATCCGACCCGCGCCGGTTCCCCAGCCGGCCTGAAATAAGGCAAAACCAGGCTCTCCCCCTGGAGCTCAGAGCCAATTGTGGCGAAAAAACGACTAAGTGTCAACTTTCGAAAAAACGACTAAGTGTCAACTTTCCAAAAAAACGGCTAAGTGTCGACTTTCGAAAAAACGGCTAAGTGTCAACTTTCGAAAAAACGACTAAGTGTCGCCTCTGAAAAAACGACTAAGTGTCGCCTCTCTGAAAAAACGACTAAGTGCCCACGGCTCTGCGGGGCTTGTGAGTCCGCCCCGCGCCGGTTCGGCGGTCGGCCTCAAAAAGCGAAAAATCAGCCTCTCTCCCTGGAGCTCACCAAAAATTTGTCGAAATTTTTCTAAGTTCTCCTCGAGGTACCAGGGGGTGAGGTACCCGGGCTAAGGTGCAGTACCTTTTTTGGTCTTCAGGTGCGCCAGAGTACAATGAAATGGTCCCAGTAGTCAGTGTACTCATCGACTTTCCCCCCGTTTTCCAAAGCACCCCGTTTACGAATATGGAGGAGATGGTGCTGGTCTCCCCACGGCGTCGGACACGCCGTCCTCGACAGCACAAGGTCGGATAGAAGACCTGAAAAGCGCCGTGGCACGCGCTGGAGGTGTCACTGTGGCGAAAAAGTGACTAAGTGTCAACTTTCGAAAAAACGGCTAAGTGTCAACTTTCGAAAAAACGGCTAAGTGTCAACTTTCGAAAAAACGGCTAAGTGTCACCTCTCTGAAAAAACGGCAAAGTGTCAACTTTCGAAAAAACGACTAAGTGTCAACTTTCGAAAAAACGACTAAGTGTCACCTCTCTGAAAAAATGGCAAAGTGTCAACTGCGAATGTGGTGGTGCATGGAAGGAAGTGGAGGACGGCCGCCTCCTTAAACACAGGCCGGAGAGGAGCGTCAGGGCCAGGCTCCTCAAACATGGACCGAGTGTCGCCCTTAACACAGACCAAGGGGAGGACGGCCGCCTCCTTAAACACAGGCCGGAGAGGAGCGTCAGGGCCAGGCTCCTCAAACATGGACCGAGTGTCGCCCTTAACACAGACCAAGGGGAGGACGGCCGCCTCCTTAAACACAGGCCGGAGAGGAGCGTCAGGGCCAGGCTCCTCAAACATGGACCGAGTGTCGCCCTTAACACAGACCAAGGGGAGGACGGCCGCCTCCTTAAACACAGGCCGGAGAGGAGCGTCAGGGCCAGGCTCCTCAAACATGGACAGAGTGTCGCCCTTAACACAGACCAAGGGGAGGACGGCCGCCTCCTTAAACACAGGCCGGAGAGGAGCGTCAGGGCCAGGCTCCTCAAACATGGACCGAGTGTCGCCCTTAACACAGACCAAGGGGAGGACGGCCGCCTCCTTAAACACAGGCCGGAGAGGAGCGTCAGGGCCAGGCTCCTCAAACATGGACAGAGTGTCGCCCTTAACACGGACCAAGGGGAGGACGGCCGCCTCCTTAAACACAGGCCGGAGAGGAGCGTCAGGGCCAGGCTCCTCAAACATGGACCGAGTGTCGCCCTTAACACGGACCAAGGGGAGGACGGCCGCCTCCTTAAACACAGGCCGGAGAGGAGCGTCAGGGCCAGGCTCCTCAAACATGGACCGAGTGTCGCCCTTAACACAGACCAAGGGGAGGACGGCCGCCTCCTTAAACACAGGCCGGAGAGGAGCGTCAGGGCCAGGCTCCTCAAACATGGACCGAGTGTCGCCCTTAACACGGACCAAGGGGAGGACGGCCGCCTCCTTAAACACAGGCCGGAGAGGAGCGTCAGGGCCAGGCTCCTCAAACATGGACCGAGTGTCGCCCTTAACACGGACCAAGGGGAGGACGGCCGCCTCCTTAAACACAGGCCGGAGAGGAGCGTCAGGGCCAGGCTCCTCAAACATGGACAGAGTGTCGCCCTTAACACAGACCAAGCGGAGGACGGCCGCCTCCCTAAATACAGGCCGAACCGGAGCGCGAGTGTCGCTCCTTAAACACGGACCGAGTGGAGGACGGCCGCCTCCTTAAACACAGGCCGAACAAAATGACACAAAGTGTCAACTGCGAATGTTGTCCATCCAAGGAAGGAGCGTGATGCCCGGCCGGCTCCTTAAACACAGGCCGAGAGTCGCCCCGGACGGTCCGCCTCGCGGCGCCCGTCTGCTCGGATAAAATGACACAAAGTGTCAACTACGAATGTTGTCCATCCAAGGAGGGAGCGTGATGCCCGGCCGGCTCCGAAAACACAGGCCGAGAGTCGCCCCGGACGGTCCGCCTCGCGGCGCCCGTCTGCTCGGATAAAATGACACAAAGTGTCAACTGCGAATGTTGTCCATCCAAGGAAGGAGCGTGATGCCCGGCCGGCTCCTTAAACACAGGCCGAGAGTCGCCCCGGACGGTCCGCCTCGCGGCGCCCGCCCGATCGGATAAAATGACACAAAGTGTCAACTACGAATGTTGTCCATCCAAGGAAGGAGCGTGATGCCCGGCCGGCTCCTTAAACACAGGCCGAGAGTCGCCCCGGACGGTCGCCTCGCGGCGCCCGTCTGCTCGGATAAAATGACACAAAGTGTCAACTACGAATGTTGTCCATCCAAGGAGGGAGCGTGATGCCCGGCCGGCTCCGAAAACACAGGCCGAGAGTCGCCCCGGACGGTCCGCCTCGCGGCGCCCGTCTGCTCGGATAAAATGACACAAAGTGTCAACTGCGAATGTTGTCCATCCAAGGAAGGAGCGTGATGCCCGGCCGGCTCCTTAAACACAGGCCGAGAGTCGCCCCGGACGGTCCGCCTCGCGGCGCCCGCCCGCTCGGATAAAATGACACAAAGTGTCAACTACGAATGTTGTCCATCCAAGGAAGGAGCGTGATGCCCGGCCGGCTCCTTAAACACAGGCCGAGAGTCGCCCCGGACGGTCCGCCTCTCGAGGCGCCCGCCCGCTCGGATAAAATGACACAAAGTGTCAACTACGAATGTTGTCCATCCAAGGAGGGAGCGTGATGCCCGGCCGGCTCCGAAAACACAGGCCGAGAGTCGCCCCGGACGGTCCGCCTCGCGGCGCCCGTCTGCTCGGATAAAATGACACAAAGTGTCAACTACGAATGTTGTCCATCCAAGGAGGGAGCGTGAGGCCCGGCCGGCTCCGAAAACACAGGCCGAGAGTCGCCCCGGACGGTCCGCCTCTCGAGGCGCCCGCCCGCTCGGATAAAATGACACAAAGTGTCAACTACGAATGTTGTCCATCCAAGGAGGGAGCGTGATGCCCGGCCGGCTCCGAAAACACAGGCCGAGATTCGACCCCGGACGGGCCGTCTTCTCCCGGCGCCCGCCCGCGTACGCCCCCCATCCCCGGTCGCCCGTCTGCTCCCGGCGGGCCTCCGAGTACCCCCTCACCCAACTGACCGACTGGCACTCATGACCCGCCTTGGTAGGGCCCCCCATCGGCCTCGGCTCGTCCGACGTCGGGTGGACGGTTCCTACCCACTGCGGGTCGCACTCTAGCGCCCCGGCCGCCGCGTGAGCGTGCGCTCCCCGCGCCGCCCCGCAGGCCCCGGCGCGACCGTACTGCGGCGAGACCGAGACGACCCGGTTTGGCATCCATCCCACCTAGCCACGATCCACGGAGGCCGAGCGAGCGGCTGAGTGTCGGGCGCCGCGCGTGCGAGCGTCCGCCGGCCGCGCCGGTCCTTCCGCGAATGTCGTTTCTCAAACCCTCCGGCTTGATAGCGGCGGCACCACGGGAAGCCGTCCACACACACCGTCCGACCTCTATCCGAAAAGCCTTCCCGACCAACCGCGGTCGCGGGGGCGTCTGTCGCTCCGCATCGGGGGGGCGTATGGCTTCCGCGCTACGCGCTGCGGGCTCGGGGGGGCCGCAACGGCTGAGTCTGACTCGGCCGGGGCGCAGCTTCCCTCCCGGCAGTCAGCAATAGTGCCGATCGCGCCTGCCACCAGCCCCCTCCCCGACGGGTTCGTCGGCGCCGGCTGGCCGCCGTCCGCCTTCGTTCCCCGAGGGTTCCCAACCAGCGCCGATCCAACTCCGCATCCTGGCCGCACGCAGTGCGTGCCTCGCGCGGGTAAGTCGCCGGCGCAGCGCCGCAGCTCCCGACCCCCGCGTACGGGAATAGTTGAGGGCCTCAGCGGGCCGCACCGACCGAGTCCGACTCGGGCCGGGGCGCAGATTCCCGCTTGGGTGACCGAACGTTCTCTGCTCGGGCCGGAGGGCCGACGCCCGTCCCCCCCCGTCGTCCCCCACGGACCGCCTCCGAGGCCACTTCGCACGGCTCATCCTCGGCTCCCTACCAATGCTTAATCGATGGGGCCGCCCGGCCGGATTCGCGCCACCCTGTCCACCGCGAGTCTCCCCAGACTAACCCGAGTTACCGCCCAGCTCGCCTAACCTTGCACTCGCTCTGCCAAACGGTCGTGTAGTCGGCGGGCCGTCCTACGGGTCGCCCTCCCTCCTCCCAAACGCGCGGCGGGATAGCGGCAAGGCGGCGGCGGCGGCCAGCGGCGTCGGGGCGCTCGCACCGGAGAAGAGGCGTCTTACGAGGCCGGGCGCAGCTCCCTCTCGTTTACTTGCTGAGTAGCGGCGCTCGAAGGTTCCGCGGCGAGCGCGGCTCATCCATTGAATGTCCCTGCACCAGGCTCCATCGAAGGGCCGCCCGGCCGGATTCGCACCCCCCTGTCCACCGCGAAGTCCCCTCGACTAACCCGAGTTACCGCCCAGTTCGCCTAACCTTGCATCGCCCCGCCAAACGAGCGAGTTGTCGGCCGTCCTGCGGGTCGCCACCGGCCCCAAACGTGCGGAGGGATAGCGGCAAGGCGGCGGCGGCGGCCAGCGGCGTCGGGGTCGACCTAGCACCGGAGAAGAGGTGTCTTACGAGGCCGGGCGCAGCTCCTCTCGTTTAGGGGTCCGCGAGGGTCGCATTCGAGGTTCCGCGTCCTCGGCTTCGGCTGCGCCGGGTCCAGCCCGATCCATCTCACCCCGCGGCAGCGTCAGACCACCTAGAGCCCCCGCGAACCGCGGCCGG
>NW_028232492.1:12500-30000 GCF_054491065.1 Syngnathus leptorhynchus | reverse complement strand
TAGCCCCGGAGCTCCATAGCCCCGGAGCTCCATAGCTCCATAGCCCCGGAGCTCCATAGCCCCGGAGCTCCATAGCCCCGGAGCTCCATAGCTCCATAGCCCCGGAGCTCCATAGCCCCGGAGCTCCATAGCCCCGGAGCTCCATAGCTCCATAGCCCCGGAGCTCCATAGCCCCGGAGCTCCATAGCTCCATAGCCCCGGAGCTCCATAGCCCCGGAGCTCCATAGCCCCGGAGCTCCATAGCCCCGGAGCTCCATAGCCCCGGAGCTCCATAGCCCCGGAGCTCCATAGCCCCAGAGCTCCATACTTCCATAGCCCCAGAGCTCCATAGCTCCATACTTCCATAGCTCCAGCCGCGGAGGGTGCTGGCTGGTGGCTCCATAGCTCCATACTTCCATACTTGCAGCCACGGAGTTGGCTAAAATTGCACTAAGTGCGAAAGCCCATTCATTTACAACGGCGTGTCCGCCAGGCGGCGACATTTCCCCGTTACCGGTGGCTGCGCGGCGGGTGAGTGACAGAGCTTATCCGAGCGGCTGGAACTCTGCGCCGGCGTGGTCGAGCGTGAGGCCTCGGCCCTTTGGCTGCCTGGTACCTAAAACACTTCCATTGATCCAGCCACGGAGGGTGCTGGCTGGTGGCTCCATACCTCCATAGCTCCATACCTCCAGAGCTCCAGAGCTCCATAGCACCAGAGCTCCATAGCTCCATAGCACCAGAGCTCCATAGCACCAGAGCTCCATAGCTCCATAGCACCAGAGCTCCATAGCTCCATAGCACCAGAGCTCCATAGCACCAGAGCTCCATAGCTCCATAGCACCAGAGCTCCATAGCTCCATAGCACCAGAGCTCCATAGCTCCATAGCACCAGAGCTCCATAGCACCAGAGCTCCATAGCTCCATAGCACCAGAGCTCCATACCTCCATACCTCCAGAGCTCCATAGCTCCATAGCACCAGAGCTCCATAGCTCCATAGCACCAGAGCTCCATAGCTCCATAGCACCAGAGCTCCATAGCTCCATAGCACCAGCTCCATAGCTCCATAGCACCAGAGCTCCATAGCTCCATAGCACCAGAGCTCCATAGCTCCATAGCTCCAGAGCTCCATAGCTCCAGCCTGGGTGGCTGGTGGCTCCATAGCTCCATACTTCCATAGCTCCAGTCAGAGAGTTGGCGAAAATTGCACTAAGTGCGAAAGCCCATTCATTTACAACGGCGTGTCCGCCAGGCGGCGACATTTCCCCGTTACCGGTGGCTGCGCGGCGGGTGAGTGACAGAGCTTATCCGAGCGGCTGGAACTCTGCGCCGGCGTGGTCGAGCGTGAGGCCCCGGCCCTTTGGCTGCCTGGTACCTAAAACACTTCCATTGATCCAGCCACGGAGGGTGCTGGCTGGTGGCTCCATAGCTCCATAGCTCCATAGCACCAGAGCTCCATAGCTCCATAGCACCAGAGCTCCATAGCTCCATAGCACCAGAGCTCCATAGCTCCATAGCACCAGAGCTCCATACCTCCAGAGCTCCATACCTCCAGAGCTCCATACCTCCAGAGCTCCATAGCTCCATAGCACCATAGCTCCATAGCACCAGAGCTCCATAGCACCAGAGCTCCATAGCACCAGAGCTCCATAGCTCCATAGCACCAGAGCTCCATAGCTCCATAGCACCAGAGCTCCATACTTCCAGAGCTCCATAGCTCCATAGCTCCATAGCTCCATAGCACCATAGCTCCATACTTCCAGAGCTCCATAGCTCCATAGCTCCATACTTCCATAGCTCCATAGCTCCATACTTCCATAGCACCAGAGCTCCATACCTCCAGAGCTCCATAGCTCCAGCCTGGGTGGCTGGTGGCTCCATAGCTCCATACTTCCATAGCTCCAGTCAGAGAGTTGGCGAAAATTGCACTAAGTGCGAAAGCCCATTCATTTACAAGGGCGTGTCCACAAGGCGGCGACATTTCCCCGTTACCGGTGGCTGCGCGGCAGGAGAGTGACAGAGCTTATCCGAGCGGCTGGAACTCTGCGCCGGCGTGGTCGAACGGCTGGCCTCGGTAGTTGAGGTACCAGGGGTGGGCCGGGGAGCTCCAGGCGGGTCTTGTGAGAGAGTGAAGCCGAGCGGCTGGAACTCTCGGCCGGCGTGGTCGAGCGGCTGGCCTCGGTAGTTGAGGTACCAGGGGTGGGCCGGGGAGCTCCAGGCGGGTCTTGTGAGAGAGTGAAGCCGAGCGGCTGGAACTCTCGGCCGGCCTGGTCGAGCGGCTGGCCTCGGTAGTTGAGGTACCAGGGGTGGGCTGGGGAGCTCCAGGCGGGGCTTGTGAGAGAGTGAAGCCGAGCGGCTGGAACTCTGGGCCGGTGTGGTTGAGCCACGGAGGGTGCTGGCTGGTGGCTCCATAGCTCCATAGCTCCATAGCTCCATAGCTCCATACTTCCATAGCTCCATAGCTCCATACTTCCATAGCTCCAGACTTCCATAGCTCCATAGCTCCATACTTCCATAGCTCCATACATCCATAGCTCCATAGCTCCATACTTCCATAGCTCCATAGCTCCATAGCTCCATAGCCCCAGAGCTCCATAGCTCCATAGCTCCATAGCTCCATAGCTCCATAGCTCCATAGCTCCAGAGCTCCAAACTTCCATAGCTCCAGAGCTCCAGCCTGGCTGGTGGCTCCATAGCTCCATACTTGCAGCCACGGAGCTGGCGAAAATTGCACTAAGTGCGAAAGCCCATTCATTTACAAGGGCGTGTCCACAAGGCGGCGACATTTCCCCGTTACCGGTGGCTGCTTAGCGGGAGAGTGGCAGAGCTTATCCGAGCGGCTGGAACTCTGCGCCGGCGTGGTCGAGCGGCTGGCCTCGGTAGTTGAGGTACCAGGGGCGGGCTGGGGAGCTCCAGGCGGGGCTTGTGAGAGAGTGAAGCCGAGCGGCTGGAACTCTGGGCCGGCCTGGTCGAGCGGCTGGCCTCGGTAGTTGAGGTACCAGGGGCGGGCTGGGGAGCTCCAGGCGGGGCTTGTGAGAGAGTGTAGCCGAGCTGCTGGAACTCTGGGCCGGCGTGGTTGAGCAGCATGCCCGCGGAGGTGGCTCTTCCATAGGCAGGGAGGGTGCTGGAGCTCCACACTTCCATAGGCAGGGAGGGTGCTGGAGCTCCACACTTCCATAGGCAGGGAGGGTGCTGGAGCTCCACACTTCCATAGGCAGGGAGGGTGCTGGAGCTCCACACTTCCATAGGCAGGGAGGGTGCTGGAGCTCCACACTTCCATAGGCAGGGAGGGTGCTGGAGCTCCACACTTCCATAGGCAGGGAGGGTGCTGGAGCTCCACACTTCCATAGGCAGGGAGGGTGCTGGAGCTCCACACTTCCATAGGCAGGGAGGGTGCTGGAGCTCCACACTTCCATAGGCAGGGAGGGTGCTGGAGCTCCACACTTCCATAGGCAGGGAGGGTGCTGGAGCTCCACACTTCCATAGGCAGGGAGGGTGCTGGAGCTCCACACTTCCATAGGCAGGGAGGGTGCTGGAGCTCCACATCCACACTTCCAGCCACGGAGCATGCTGGCACTTCCACCTTGCTTGCTAAGTCGGCGTGATCTTGCCCAAAAAGTCCCTCCTCACCTCCAGCTGGAAGTGGAAAAAAATCCTCCACCTGCTTGGCCGAGGTTCTGGAAGCCAGCAGCTCGCAGAATGTTGCCAAAGTTTCACTGGAAGGAAAAGAAAAGAGAAGACCGAGTGCGCATTTCACCTACCGCCGAATGTCCACAAGAGGGAAGTGTCACTCCGTCGCAGAATCTGCGCCGACGCACTCGGCACCCTTCGAATTTATGGTGCCGGTGCGGGTGTTCTGGGTGCAAAAAGGCCGCCCAAGTGGTAGAAAAAAATCAGACTTCGTCTCTTAGGTCGAAATTAATGCCAAGTTTTGAAATGCGCTGGCAGGGGTGGACCAGGGCCCGTTAGAAGTGCTTAGCCGAGGTCCTGGAAGCCTAACCCGGCGTGATCTTGTGCAAAAAGCCGCTGCTGAGCTCCAGCTGGAAGTGTAAAAAGAACCGGGCTGGATCAAAAAAAGAACCGGGCGGCCCGTTAAAATTGCTTAGCCGAGGTCCTGGAACCCTAACCCGGCGTGATCTTGTGCAAAAAGCCGCTGCTGAGCTCCAGCTGGAAGTGTAAAAAGAACCGGGCTGGTTCAAAAAAAGAACCGGGCGACCCGTTAGAAGTGCTTAGCCGAGGTCCTGGAAGCCTAACCCGGCGTGATCTTGTGCAAAAAGCCGCTGCTGAGCTCCAGCTGGAAGTGGAAAAAGAACCGGGCTGGATCAAAAAAGAACCGGGCGACCCGTTAAAATTGCTTAGCCGAGGTCCTGGAAGCCTAACACGGCGTGATCTTGTGCAAAAAGCCGCTCCCGAGCTCCAGCTGGAAGTGTAAAAAGAACCGGGCTGGATAAAAAAAGAACCGGGCTGGATCAAAAAAGAACCGGGGGACCCGTTAAAATTGCTTAGCCGAGGTCCTGGAAGCCTAACCCGGCGTGATCTTGTGCAAAAAGCCGCTCCCGAGCTCCAGCTGGAAGTGTAAAAAGAACCGGGCTGGATAAAAAAAGAACCGGGCTGGATCAAAAAAGAACCGGGGGACCCGTTAAAATTGCTTTGCCGAGGTCCTGGAAGCCTAACCCGGCGTGATCTTGTGCAAAAAGCCGCTCCCGAGCTCCAGCTGGAAGTGTAAAAAGAACCGGGCTGGATAAAAAAAAGAACCGGGCTGGATCAAAAAAGAACCGGGCGACCCGTTAAAATTGCTTAGCCGAGGTCCTGGAAGCCTAACACGGCGTGATCTTGTGCAAAAAGCCGCTCCCGAGCTCCAGCTGGAAGTGTAAAAAGAACCGGGCTGGATAAAAAAAGAACCGGGCTGGATCAAAAAAGAACCGGGCGACCCGTTAAAATTGCTTAGCCGAGGTCCTGGAAGCCTAACACGGCGTGATCTTGTGCAAAAAGCCGGTCCCGAGCTCCAGCTGGAAGTGTAAAAAGAACCAGGCTGGATAAAAAAAAGAACCGGGCTGGATCAAAAAAGAACCGGGCGACCCGTTAAAATTGCTTAGCCGAGGTCCTGGAAGCCTAACCCGGCGTGATCTTGTGCAAAAAGCCGCTCCCGAGCTCCAGCTGGAAGTTTAAAAAGAACCGGGCTGGATCAAAAAAAGAACCGGGCTGGTTCAAAAAAGAACCGGGCGACCCGTTAAAATTGCTTAGCCGAGGTCCTGGAAGCCTAACACGGCGTGATCTTGTGCAAAAAGCCGCTCCCGAGCTCCAGCTGGAAGTGTAAAAAGAACCGGGCTGGATAAAAAAAGAACCGGGCTGGATCAAAAAAGAACCGGGGGACCCGTTAAAATTGCTTAGCCGAGGTCCTGGAAGCCTAACCCGGCGTGATCTTGTGCAAAAAGCCGCTCCCGAGCTCCAGCTGGAAGTGTAAAAAGAACCGGGCTGGATAAAAAAAGAACCGGGCTGGATCAAAAAAGAACCGGGCGACCCGTTAAAATTGCTTAGCCGAGGTCCTGGAAGCCTAACCCGGCGTGATCTTGTGCAAAAAGCCGCTCCCGAGCTCCAGCTGGAAGTGTAAAAAGAACCGGGCTGGATAAAAAAAAGAACCGGGCTGGATCAAAAAAGAACCGGGCGACCCGTTAAAATTGCTTCGCCGAGGTCCTGGAAGCCTAACACGGCGTGATCTTGTGCAAAAAGCCGCTCCCGAGCTCCAGCTGGAAGTGTAAAAAGAACCGGGCTGGATAAAAAAAAGAACCGGGCTGGATCAAAAAAGAACCGGGCGACCCGTTAAAATTGCTTAGCCGAGGTCCTGGAAGCCTAACACGGCGTGATCTTGTGCAAAAAGCCGCTCCCGAGCTCCAGCTGGAAGTGTAAAAAGAACCGGGCTGGATAAAAAAAGAACCGGGCTGGATCAAAAAAGAACCGGGCGACCCGTTAAAATTGCTTAGCCGAGGTCCTGGAAGCCTAACACGGCGTGATCTTGTGCAAAAAGCCGCTCCCGAGCTCCAGCTGGAAGTGTAAAAAGAACCAGGCTGGATAAAAAAAAGAACCGGGCTGGATCAAAAAAGAACCGGGCGACCCGTTAAAATTGCTTAGCCGAGGTCCTGGAAGCCTAACCCGGCGTGATCTTGTGCAAAAAGCCGCTCCCGAGCTCCAGCTGGAAGTTTAAAAAGAACCGGGCTGGATCAAAAAAAGAACCGGGCTGGTTCAAAAAAGAACCGGGCGACCCGTTAAAATTGCTTAGCCGAGGTCCTGGAAGCCTAACACGGCGTGATCTTGTGCAAAAAGCCGCTCCCGAGCTCCAGCTGGAAGTGTAAAAAGAACCAGGCTGGATAAAAAAAAGAACCGGGCTGGATCAAAAAAGAACCGGGCGACCCGTTAAAATTGCTTAGCCGAGGTCCTGGAAGCCTAACACGGCGTGTTCTTGTGCAAAAAGCCGCTCCCGAGCTCCAGCTGGAAGTGTAAAAAGAACCAGGCTGGATAAAAAAAAGAACCGGGCTGGATCAAAAAAGAACCGGGCGACCCGTTAAAATTGCTTAGCCGAGGTCCTGGAAGCCTAACACGGCGTGATCTTGTGCAAAAAGCCGCTCCCGAGCTCCAGCTGGAAGTGTAAAAAGAACCGGGCTGGATAAAAAAAGAACCGGGCTGGATAAAAAAAAGAACCGGGCGACCCGTTAAAATTGCTTAGCCGAGGTCCTGGAAGCCTAACACGGCGTGTTCTTGTGCAAAAAGCCGCTCCCGAGCTCCAGCTGGAAGTGTAAAAAGAACCGGGCTGGATAAAAAAAGAACCGGGCTGGATAAAAAAAAAGAACCGGGCGACCCGTTAAAATTGCTTAGCCGAGGTCCTGGAAGCCTAACACGGCGTGTTCTTGTGCAAAAAGCCGCTCCCGAGCTCCAGCTGGAAGTGTAAAAAGAACCGGGCTGGATAAAAAAAAGAACCGGGCTGGATCAAAAAAGAACCGGGCGACCCGTTAAAATTGCTTAGCCGAGGTCCTGGAAGCCTAACCCGGCGTGATCTTGCCCGAAATTCGGCCTCTATACTTCCATTTTAGGTACCAGGCGCTCATAGTGTGTTGGTCCCACTAGTCAGTGTACTGGTCCCCCTCGCTAGTGTACTGGTCCCCCTAGTCAGTGTACTCATCCAGTTACCCCCCGTTTTCCAAAACACCATCGGCACGTATAAGGGGGGGACTCCTGAGAGAGATGAGGTATATGCCAGCGCAACACCAATCCGCTCCGCGCTGGTTCCCATGTCGGCTACGGATGAATAAAACCAGCCTGTCCCCCCTGGAGCTCACGAGACACGGAATTTTTTCTAAGTGCCAACGGCTCTTCCGAGCAAACGTGTCCGCTCCGGCTGGTTCCCCCGTCGGCCTCGAATGACGAAAAATGCCGGTCTCCGCCCGGAGCTCATGACAAACGAAAAATTTTCTAAGTGCCAACGGCACTAGCGAGCGAATGTGTCCGCTCGGCGCTGGTTCCCGGGTCGAACCCGGAAGACGAAAAACGCCGGTCTCCGCCCGGAGCTCATGACAAACGAAAAATCTTCTAAGTGCCAACGGCACTAGCGAGCGAATGTGTCCGCTCGGCGCTGGTTCCCGGGTCGAACCCGGAAGACGAAAAACGCCGGTCTCCGCCCGGAGCTCATGACAAACGAAAAATTTTCTAAGTGCCAACGGCACTAGCGAGCGAATGTGTCCGCTCGGCGCTGGTTCCCGGGTCGAACCCGGAAGACGAAAAACGCCGCTCTCCGCCCGGAGCTCATGACAAACGAAAAATTTTCTAAGTGCCAACGGCACTAGCGAGCGAATGTGTCCGCTCGGCGCTGGTTCCCGGGTCGAACCCGGAAGACGAAAAACGCCGCTCTCCGCCCGGAGCTCATGACAAATGAAAAATTTTCTAAGTGCCAACGGCACTAGCGAGCGAATGTGTCCGCTCGGCGCTGGTTCCCGGGTCGAACCCGGAAGACGAAAAACGCCGCTCTCCGCCCGGAGCTCATGACAAACGAAAAATTTTCTAAGTGCCAACGGCACTAGCGAGCGAATGTGTCCGCTCGGCGCTGGTTCCCGGGTCGAACCCGGAAGACGAAAAACGCCGGTCTCCGCCCGGAGCTCATGACAAACGAAAAATTTTCTAAGTGCCAACGGCACTAGCGAGCGAATGTGTCCGCTCGGCGCTGGTTCCCGGGTCGAACCCGGAAGACGAAAAACGCCGGTCTCCGCCCGGAGCTCATGACAAACGAAAAATTTTCTAAGTGCCAACGGCACTAGCGAGCGAATGTGTCCGCTCGGCGCTGGTTCCCGGGTCGAACCCGGAAGACGAAAAACGCCGCTCTCCGCCCGGAGCTCATGACAAACGAAAAATTTTCTAAGTGCCAACGGCACTAGCGAGCGAATGTGTCCGCTCGGCGCTGGTTCCCGGGTCGAACCCGGAAGACGAAAAACGCCGGTCTCCGCCCGGAGCTCATGACAAACGAAAAATTTTCTAAGTGCCAACGGCACTAGCGAGCGAATGTGTCCGCTCGGCGCTGGTTCCCGGGTCGGACCCGGAAGACGAAAAACGCCGGTCCTCGCCTGGAGGTCCCAGCAAAATCGGCGAAAAAACGACTAAGTGTCAACTTTCGAAAAAACGGCTAAGTGTCGACTTTCGAAAAAACGGCTAAGTGTCAACTTTCGAAAAAACGGCTAAGTGTCAACTTTCGAAAAAACGACTAAGTGCCCACGGCTCTGCGGGGCTTGTGAGTCCGCCCCGCGCCGGTTCGGCGGTCGGCCTCAAAAAGCAAAAAATCAGCCTCTCTCCCTGGAGCTCACCAAAAATTTGTCGAAATTTTTCTAAGTTCTCCTCGAGGTACCAGGGGGTGAGGTACCCGGGCTAAGGTGCAGTACCTTTTTTGGTCTTCAGGTGCGCCAGAGTACAATGAAATGGTCCCAGTAGTCAGTGTACTCATCGACTTTCCCCCCGTTTTCCAAAGCACCTCGTTTACGAGTATGGAGGAGATGGTGCTGGTCTCCCCACGGCGTCGGACACGCCGTCCTCGACAGCACAAGGTCGGATAGAAGACCTGGAAAGCGCCGTGGCACGCGCTGGAGGTGGGCACTTTGGCGAAAAAACGACTAAGTGTCAACTTTCGAAAAAACGACTAAGTGTCAACTTTCGAAAAAACGGCTAAGTGTCAACTTTCGAAAAAACGACTAAGTGTCACCTCTCTGAAAAAATGGCAAAGTGTCGCCTCTCTGAAAATTTTCTAAGTGCCCACGGCTCTGCGGGCTCGTGCATCCGAGCCGCGCCGGTTCTGCAACCGGCCTAGAATGACGAAAAATAACGGTCTCCTCCTGGAGCTCACAGCCAATTGTGGCGAAAAAGTGGCAAAGTGCCCACGGCTCTGCGGGCTCGTGCATCCGACCCGCGCCGGTTCTGCAGCCGGCCTAGAATGACGAAAAATAACGGTCTCCTCCTGGAGCTCACAGCCAACTTGGCAAAAAGTTTCTAAGTGCCCACGGCCCTGCCGAGCTTTGGCGTCCGCCCAGCGCCGGTTCCGCAGTCGGCCTCGAATGACGAAAAATAACGGTCTCCTCCTGGAGCTCACAGCCAACTTGGCAAAAAGTTTCTAAGTGCCCACGGCCCTGCCGAGCTTTGGCGTCCGCCCAGCGCCGGTTCCGCAGTCGGCCTCGAATGACGAAAAATAACGGTCTCCTCCTGGAGCTCACAGCCAACTTGGCAAAAAGTTTCTAAGTGCCCACGGCCCTGCCGAGCTTTGGCGTCCGCCCAGCGCCGGTTCCGCAGTCGGCCTCGAATGACGAAAAATAACGGTC
The DNA here is from genome assembly GCF_054491065.1 of Syngnathus leptorhynchus. Taxonomy (NCBI): domain Eukaryota; kingdom Metazoa; phylum Chordata; class Actinopteri; order Syngnathiformes; family Syngnathidae; genus Syngnathus; species Syngnathus leptorhynchus. The sequence goes on along the minus strand of NW_028232492.1, from coordinate 20,178 downwards.
TCCTCCTGGAGCTCACAGCCAACTTGGCAAAAAGTTTCTAAGTGCCCACGGCCCTGCCGAGCTTTGGCGTCCGCCCAGCGCCGGTTCCGCAGTCGGCCTCGAATGACGAAAAATAACGGTCTCCTCCTGGAGCTCACAGCCAACTTGGCAAAAAGTTTCTAAGTGCCCACGGCCCTGCCGAGCTTTGGCGTCCGCCCAGCGCCGGTTCCGCAGTCGGCCTCGAATGACGAAAAATAACGGTCTCCTCCTGGAGCTCACAGCCAACTTGGCAAAAAGTTTCTAAGTGCCCACGGCCCTGCCGAGCTTTGGCGTCCGCCCAGCGCCGGTTCCGCAGTCGGCCTCGAATGACGAAAAATAACGGTCTCCTCCTGGAGCTCACAGCCAACTTGGCAAAAAGTTTCTAAGTGCCCACGGCCCTGCCGAGCTTTGGCGTCCGCCCAGCGCCGGTTCCGCAGTCGGCCTCGAATGACGAAAAATAACGGTCTCCTCCTGGAGCTCACAGCCAACTTGGCAAAAAGTTTCTAAGTGCCCACGGCCCTGCCGAGCTTTGGCGTCCGCCCAGCGCCGGTTCCGCAGTCGGCCTCGAATGACGAAAAATAACGGTCTCCTCCTGGAGCTCACAGCCAACTTGGCAAAAAGTTTCTAAGTGCCCACGGCCCTGCCGAGCTTTGGCGTCCGCCCAGCGCCGGTTCCGCAGTCGGCCTCGAATGACGAAAAATAACGGTCTCCTCCTGGAGCTCACAGCCAACTTGGCAAAAAGTTTCTAAGTGCCCACGGCCCTGCCGAGCTTTGGCGTCCGCCCAGCGCCGGTTCCGCAGTCGGCCTCGAATGACGAAAAATAACGGTCTCCTCCTGGAGCTCACAGCCAACTTGGCAAAAAGTTTCTAAGTGCCCACGGCCCTGCCGAGCTTTGGCGTCCGCCCAGCGCCGGTTCCGCAGTCGGCCTCGAATGACGAAAAATAACGGTCTCCTCCTGGAGCTCACAGCCAACTTGGCAAAAAGTTTCTAAGTGCCCACGGCCCTGCCGAGCTTTGGCGTCCGCCCAGCGCCGGTTCCGCAGTCGGCCTCGAATGACGAAAAATAACGGTCTCCTCCTGGAGCTCACAGCCAACTTGGCAAAAAGTTTCTAAGTGCCCACGGCCCTGCCGAGCTTTGGCGTCCGCCCAGCGCCGGTTCCGCAGTCGGCCTCGAATGACGAAAAATAACGGTCTCCTCCTGGAGCTCACAGCCAACTTGGCAAAAAGTTTCTAAGTGCCCACGGCCCTGCCGAGCTTTGGCGTCCGCCCAGCGCCGGTTCCGCAGTCGGCCTCGAATGACGAAAAATAACGGTCTCCTCCTGGAGCTCACAGCCAACTTGGCAAAAAGTTTCTAAGTGCCCACGGCCCTGCCGAGCTTTGGCGTCCGCCCAGCGCCGGTTCCGCAGTCGGCCTCGAATGACGAAAAATAACGGTCTCCTCCTGGAGCTCACAGCCAACTTGGCAAAAAGTTTCTAAGTGCCCACGGCCCTGCCGAGCTTTGGCGTCCGCCCAGCGCCGGTTCCGCAGTCGGCCTCGAATGACGAAAAATAACGGTCTCCTCCTGGAGCTCACAGCCAACTTGGCAAAAAGTTTCTAAGTGTCACATCTCTGAAAAAACGGCTAAGTGTCGACTTTCGAAAAAACGGCAAAGTGTCACATCTCTGAAAAAACGGCTAAGTGTCGACTTTCGAAAAAACGGCTAAGTGTCAACTTTCGAAAAAACGGCTAAGTGTCGCCTCTCTGAAAAAACGGCAAAGTGTCAACTTTCGAAAAAACGACAGAGTGTCGCCTCTCTGAAAAAACGACTAAGTGTCGACTCTGAGAAAATGGCAAAGTGCCCACGGCTCTGCGGGCTCGTGCATCCGACCCGCGCCGGTTCCCCAGCCGGCCTGAAATAAGGCAAAACCAGCCTCTCCGCCTGGAGCTCAGAGCCAACTTGGCGAATATTTTCTAAGTGCCCACGGCTCTGCGTGGCTACGGCGTCTGCCCAGCGCCGGTTCCTGGGTCGAACCCCGAGGACGAGGAATGCCGGTCTCCGCCTGGAGGTCCCAGCTTAATCGGCGAAAATTTTCTAAGTGCCCACGGCTCTGCCGGGCTCGTGCATCCGACCCGCGCCGGTTCCCCAGCCGGCCTGAAATAAGGCAAAACCAGGCTCTCCCCTGGAGCTCAGAGCCAATTGTGGCGAAAAAACGACTAAGTGTCAACTTTCGAAAAAACGACTAAGTGTCAACTTTCCAAAAAAACGGCTAAGTGTCGACTTTCGAAAAAACGGCTAAGTGTCAACTTTCGAAAAAACGACTAAGTGTCGCCTCTGAAAAAACGACTAAGTGTCGCCTCTCTGAAAAAACGACTAAGTGCCCACGGCTCTGCGGGGCTTGTGAGTCCGCCCCGCGCCGGTTCGGCGGTCGGCCTCAAAAAGCGAAAAATCAGCCTCTCTCCCTGGAGCTCACCAAAAATTTGTCGAAATTTTTCTAAGTTCTCCTCGAGGTACCAGGGGGTGAGGTACCCGGGCTAAGGTGCAGTACCTTTTTTGGTCTTCAGGTGCGCCAGAGTACAATGAAATGGTCCCAGTAGTCAGTGTACTCATCGACTTTCCCCCCGTTTTCCAAAGCACCCCGTTTACGAGTATGGAGGAGATGGTGCTGGTCTCCCCACGGCGTCGGACACGCCGTCCTCGACAGCACAAGGTCGGATAGAAGACCTGAAAAGCGCCGTGGCACGCGCTGGAGGTGTCACTGTGGCGAAAAAGTGACTAAGTGTCAACTTTCGAAAAAACGGCTAAGTGTCAACTTTCGAAAAAACGGCTAAGTGTCAACTTTCGAAAAAACGGCTAAGTGTCAACTTTCGAAAAAACGACAAAGTGTCACCTCTCTGAAAAAACGGCAAAGTGTCAACTTTCGAAAAAACGGCTAAGTGTCAACTTTCGAAAAAACGACTAAGTGTCACCTCTCTGAAAAAATGGCAAAGTGTCAACTGCGAATGTGGTGGTGCATGGAAGGAAGTGGAGGACGGCCGCCTCCTTAAACACAGGCCGAAGAGGAGCGTCAGGGCCGGCTCCTTAAACACGGACCGAGTGTCGCCCTTAACACAGACCAAGCGGAGGACGGCCGCCTCCCTAAATACAGGCCGAACCGGAGCGCGAGGGCCAGGCTCCTTAAACACGGACCGAGTGTCGCCCTTAACACAGACCAAGGGGAGGACGGCCGCCTCCTTAAACACAGGCCGGAGAGGAGCGTCAGGGCCAGGCTCCTCAAACATGGACCGAGTGTCGCCCTTAACACAGACCAAGCGGAGGACGGCCGCCTCCCTAAATACAGGCCGAACCGGAGCGCGAGGGCCAGGCTCCTTAAACACGGACCGAGTGTCGCCCTTAACACAGACCAAGGGGAGGACGGCCGCCTCCTTAAACACAGGCCGGAGAGGAGCGTCAGGGCCAGGCTCCTCAAACATGGACCGAGTGTCGCCCTTAACACAGACCAAGGGGAGGACGGCCGCCTCCTTAAACACAGGCCGGAGAGGAGCGTCAGGGCCAGGCTCCTCAAACATGGACCGAGTGTCGCCCTTAACACAGACCAAGGGGAGGACGGCCGCCTCCTTAAACACAGGCCGGAGAGGAGCGTCAGGGCCAGGCTCCTCAAACATGGACCGAGTGTCGCCCTTAACACAGACCAAGGGGAGGACGGCCGCCTCCTTAAACACAGGCCGGAGAGGAGCGTCAGGGCCAGGCTCCTCAAACATGGACCGAGTGTCGCCCTTAACACAGACCAAGGGGAGGACGGCCGCCTCCTTAAACACAGGCCGGAGAGGAGCGTCAGGGCCAGGCTCCTCAAACATGGACCGAGTGTCGCCCTTAACACAGACCAAGGGGAGGACGGCCGCCTCCTTAAACACAGGCCGGAGAGGAGCGTCAGGGCCAGGCTCCTCAAACATGGACCGAGTGTCGCCCTTAACACAGACCAAGCGGAGGACGGCCGCCTCCCTAAATACAGGCCGAACCGGAGCGCGAGTGTCGCTCCTTAAACACGGACCGAGTGGAGGACGGCCGCCTCCTTAAACACAGGCCGAACAAAATGACACAAAGTGTCAACTGCGAATGTTGTCCATCCAAGGAAGGAGCGTGATGCCCGGCCGGCTCCTTAAACACAGGCCGAGAGTCGCCCCGGACGGTCAGCCTCGCGGCGCCCGTCTGCTCGGATAAAATGACACAAAGTGTCAACTACGAATGTTGTCCATCCAAGGAGGGAGCGTGATGCCCGGCCGGCTCCGAAAACACAGGCCGAGAGTCGCCCCGGACGGTCCGCCTCGCGGCGCCCGTCTGCTCGGATAAAATGACACAAAGTGTCAACTGCGAATGTTGTCCATCCAAGGAAGGAGCGTGATGCCCGGCCGGCTCCTTAAACACAGGCCGAGAGTCGCCCCGGACGGTCCGCCTCGCGGCGCCCGCCCGCTCGGATAAAATGACACAAAGTGTCAACTACGAATGTTGTCCATCCAAGGAGGGAGCTTGAGGCCCGGCCGGCTCCGAAAACACAGGCCGAGAGTCGCCCCGGACGGTCCGCCTCTCGAGGCGCCCGCCCGCTCGGATAAAATGACACAAAGTGTCAACTACGAATGTTGTCCATCCAAGGAGGGAGCGTGATGCCCGGCCGGCTCCGAAAACACAGGCCGAGAGTCGCCCCGGACGGTCCGCCTCTCGAGGCGCCCGTCTGCTCGGATAAAATGACACAAAGTGTCAACTGCGAATGTTGTCCATCCAAGGAAGGAGCGTGATGCCCGGCCGGCTCCTTAAACACAGGCCGAGAGTCGCCCCGGACGGTCCGCCTCGCGGCGCCCGCACCGCTCGGATAAAATGACACAAAGTGTCAACTACGAATGTTGTCCATCCAAGGAGGGAGCTTGAGGCCCGGCCGGCTCCGAAAACACAGGCCGAGAGTCGCCCCGGACGGTCCGCCTCTCGAGGCGCCCGCCCGCTCGGATAAAATGACACAAAGTGTCAACTACGAATGTTGTCCATCCAAGGAGGGAGCGTGATGCCCGGCCGGCTCCGAAAACACAGGCCGAGAGTCGCCCCGGACGGTCCGCCTCTCGAGGCGCCCGTCTGCTCGGATAAAATGACACAAAGTGTCAACTGCGAATGTTGTCCATCCAAGGAAGGAGCGTGATGCCCGGCCGGCTCCTTAAACACAGGCCGAGAGTCGCCCCGGACGGTCCGCCTCGCGGCGCCCGCCCGCTCGGATAAAATGACACAAAGTGTCAACTACGAATGTTGTCCATCCAAGGAGGGAGCTTGAGGCCCGGCCGGCTCCGAAAACACAGGCCGAGAGTCGCCCCGGACGGTCCGCCTCTCGAGGCGCCCGCCCGCTCGGATAAAATGACACAAAGTGTCAACTACGAATGTTGTCCATCCAAGGAGGGAGCGTGATGCCCGGCCGGCTCCGAAAACACAGGCCGAGAGTCGCCCCGGACGGTCCGCCTCGCGGCGCCCGCCCGCTCGGATAAAATGACACAAAGTGTCAACTACGAATGTTGTCCATCCAAGGAGGGAGCGTGAGGCCCGGCCGGCTCCGAAAACACAGGCCGAGAGTCGCCCCGGACGGTCCGCCTCTCGAGGCGCCCGCCCGCTCGGATAAAATGACACAAAGTGTCAACTACGAATGTTGTCCATCCAAGGAGGGAGCGTGATGCCCGGCCGGCTCCGAAAACACAGGCCGAGAGTCGCCCCGGACGGTCCGCCTCTCGAGGCGCCCGCCCGCTCGGATAAAATGACACAAAGTGTCAACTACGAATGTTGTCCATCCAAGGAGGGAGCGTGATGCCCGGCCGGCTCCGAAAACACAGGCCGAGATTCGACCCCGGACGGGCCGTCTTCTCCCGGCGCCCGCCCGCGTACGCCCCCCATCCCCGGTCGCCCGTCTGCTCCCGGCGGGCCTCCGAGTACCCCCTCACCCAACTGACCGACTGGCACTCATGACCCGCCTTGGTAGGGCCCCCATCGGCCTCGGCTCGTCCGACGTCGGGTGGACGGTTCCTACCCACTGCGGGTCGCACTCTAGCGCCCCGGCCGCCGCGTGAGCGTGCGCTCCCCGCGCCGCCCCGCAGGCCCCGGCGCGACCGTACTGCGGCGAGACCGAGACGACCCGGTTTGGCATCCATCCCACCTAGCCACGATCCACGGAGGCCGAGCGAGCGGCTGAGTGTCGGGCGCCGCGCGTGCGAGCGTCCGCCGGCCGCGCCGGTCCTTCCGCGAATGTCGTTTCTCAAACCCTCCGGCTTGATAGCGGCGGCACCACGGGAAGCCGTCCACACACACCGTCCGACCTCTATCCGAAAAGCCTTCCCGACCAACCGCGGTCGCGGGGGCGTCTGTCGCTCCGCATCGGGGGGGCGTATGGCTTCCGCGCTACGCGCTGCGGGCTCGGGGGGGCCGCAACGGCTGAGTCTGACTCGGCCGGGGCGCAGCTTCCCTCCCGGCAGTCAGCAATAGTGCCGATCGCGCCTGCCACCAGCCCCCTCCCCGACGGGTTCGTCGGCGCCGGCTGGCCGCCGTCCGCCTTCGTTCCCCGAGGGTTCCCAACCAGCGCCGATCCAACTCCGCATCCTGGCCGCACGCAGTGCGTGCCTCGCGCGGGTAAGTCGCCGGCGCAGCGCCGCAGCTCCCGACCCCCGCGTACGGGAATAGTTGAGGGCCTCAGCGGGCCGCACCGACCGAGTCCGACTCGGGCCGGGGCGCAGATTCCCGCTTGGGTGACCGAACGTTCTCTGCTCGGGCCGGAGGGCCGACGCCCGTCCCCCCCCGTCGTCCCCCACGGACCGCCTCCGAGGCCACTTCGCACGGCTCATCCTCGGCTCCCTACCAATGCTTAATCGATGGGGCCGCCCGGCCGGATTCGCGCCACCCTGTCCACCGCGAGTCTCCCCAGACTAACCCGAGTTACCGCCCAGCTCGCCTAACCTTGCACTCGCTCTGCCAAACGGTCGTGTAGTCGGCGGGCCGTCCTACGGGTCGCCCTCCCTCCCCAAACGCGCGGCGGGATAGCGGCAAGGCGGCGGCGGCGGCCAGCGGCGTCGGGGCGCTCACACCGGAGAAGAGGCGTCTTACGAGGCCGGGCGCAGCTCCCTCTCGTTTACTTGCTGAGTAGCGGCGCTCGAAGGTTCCGCGGCGAGCGCGGCTCATCCCATTGAATGTCCCTGCACCAGGCTCCATCGAAGGGCCGCCCGGCCGGATTCGCACCCCCCTGTCCACCGCGAAGTCCCCTCGACTAACCCGAGTTACCGCCCAGTTCGCCTAACCTTGCATCGCCCCGCCAAACGAGCGAGTTGTCGGCCGTCCTGCGGGTCGCCACCGGCCCCAAACGTGCGGAGGGATAGCGGCAAGGCGGCGGCGGCGGCCAGCGGCGTCGGGGTCGACCTAGCACCGGAGAAGAGGTGTCTTACGAGGCCGGGCGCAGCTCCTCTCGTTTAGGGGTCCGCGAGGGTCGCATTCGAGGTTCCGCGTCCTCGGCTTCGGCTGCGCCGGGTCCAGCCCGATCCATCTCACCCCGCGGCAGCGTCAGACCACCTAGAGCCCCCGCGAACCGCGGCCGGCGTCCGGAAAACAGTCGCGCGAGCCCCCGCTCCGGCGGGCCGGCGAGCGAGAGGCGCTACCCAGCCACCCTCTCTCC
>NW_028232492.1:0-2500 GCF_054491065.1 Syngnathus leptorhynchus | reverse complement strand
CCATAGCTCCATAGCACCAGAGCTCCATAGCTCCATAGCACCAGAGCTCCATAGCTCCATAGCACCAGAGCTCCATAGCTCCATAGCTCCAGCCTGGGTGGCTGGTGGCTCCATAGCTCCATACTTCCATAGCTCCAGTCAGAGAGTTGGCTAAAATTGCACTAAGTGCGAAAGCCCATTCATTTACAACGGCGTGTCCACAAGGCGGCGACATTTCCCCGTTACCGGTGGCTGCGCGGCGGGTGAGTGACAGAGCTTATCCGAGCGGCTGGAACTCTGCGCCGGCGTGGTCGAGCGTGAGGCCTCGGCCCTTTGGCTGCCTGGTACCTAAAACACTTCCATTGATCCAGCCACGGAGGGTGCTGGCTGGTGGCTCCATAGCTCCATACCTCCAGAGCTCCAGAGCTCCATAGCACCAGAGCTCCATAGCTCCATAGCACCAGAGCTCCATAGCACCAGAGCTCCATAGCTCCATAGCACCAGAGCTCCATAGCTCCATAGCACCAGAGCTCCATAGCTCCATAGCACCAGAGCTCCATAGCTCCATAGCTCCATAGCACCAGAGCTCCATAGCTCCATAGCACCAGAGCTCCATAGCTCCATAGCACCAGAGCTCCATAGCTCCATAGCACCAGAGCTCCATAGCTCCATAGCACCAGAGCTTCATAGCTCCATAGCACCAGAGCTCCATAGCTCCATAGCACCAGAGCTCCATAGCTCCATAGCACCAGAGCTCCATAGCTCCATAGCACCAGAGCTCCATAGCTCCAGGGCTCCATAGCTCCATACCTCCAGAGCTCCATAGCTCCAGCCTGGGTGGCTGGTGGCTCCATAGCTCCATACTTCCATAGCTCCAGTCAGAGAGTTGGCGAAAATTGCACTAAGTGCGAAAGCCCATTCATTTACAACGGCGTGTCCGCCAGGCGGCGACATTTCCCCGTTACCGGTGGCTGCGCGGCGGGTGAGTGACAGAGCTTATCCGAGCGGCTGGAACTCTGCGCCGGCGTGGTCGAGCGTGAGGCCCCGGCCCTTTGGCTGCCTGGTACCTAAAACACTTCCATTGATCCAGCCACGGAGGGTGCTGGCTGGTGGCTCCATAGCTCCATAGCTCCATAGCACCAGAGCTCCATAGCTCCATAGCACCAGAGCTCCATAGCTCCATAGCACCAGAGCTCCATAGCTCCATAGCACCAGAGCTCCATAGCTCCATAGCTCCATAGCTCCAGGGCTCCATAGCTCCAGGGCTCCATAGCTCCAGGGCTCCATAGCTCCAGGGCTCCAGGGCTCCATAGCTCCATACCTCCAGAGCTCCATAGCACCAGAGCTCCATAGCTCCATAGCTCCATACCTCCAGAGCTCCATAGCACCAGAGCTCCATGGCTCCATAGCTCCAGCCTGGGTGGCTGGTGGCTCCATAGCTCCATACTTCCATAGCTCCAGTCAGAGAGTTGGCGAAAATTGCACTAAGTGCGAAAGCCCATTCATTTACAACGGCGTGTCCGCCAGGCGGCGACATTTCCCCCGTTACCGGTGGCTGCGCGGCGGGTGAGTGACAGAGCTTATCCGAGCGGCTGGAACTCTGCGCCGGCGTGGTCGAGCGTGAGGCCTCGGCCCTTTGGCTGCCTGGTACCTAAAACACTTCCATTGATCCAGCCACGGAGGTGTGCTGGCTGGTGGCTCCATAGCTCCATACCTCCAGAGCTCCAGAGCTCCATAGCACCAGAGCTCCATAGCTCCATAGCACCAGAGCTCCATAGCACCAGAGCTCCATAGCTCCATAGCACCAGAGCTCCATAGCTCCATAGCACCAGAGCTCCATAGCTCCATAGCACCAGAGCTCCATAGCTCCATAGCTCCATAGCACCAGAGCTCCATAGCTCCATAGCACCAGAGCTCCATAGCTCCATAGCACCAGAGCTCCATAGCTCCATAGCACCAGAGCTCCATAGCTCCATAGCACCAGAGCTCCATAGCTCCATAGCACCAGAGCTCCAGAGCTCCATAGCTCCATAGCACCAGAGCTCCATAGCTCCATAGCACCAGAGCTCCATAGCACCAGAGCTCCATAGCTCCATAGCACCAGAGCTCCATAGCTCCATAGCACCAGCTCCATAGCTCCATAGCACCACGCTCCATAGCTCCATAGCACCAGAGCTCCAATAGCTCCATAGCACCAGAGCTCCATAGCTCCATAGCACCAGAGCTCCATAGCTCCATAGCACCAGAGCTCCATAGCTCCATAGCTCCAGGGCTCCATAGCTCCAGGGCTCCAGGGCTCCATAGCTCCAGGGCTCCATAGCTCCAGGGCTCCAGGGCTCCATAGCTCCATACCTCCAGAGCTCCATAGCTCCATACTTCCAGAGCTCCATAGCTCCATAGCACCAGAGCTCCAGAGCTCCATAGCTCCATAGCACCAGAGCTCCATAGCACCAGAGCTCCATAGCTCCAGCCTGGGTGGCTGGTGGCTCCATAGCTCCATACTTCCATAGCTCCAGTCAGA
>NW_028232491.1:0-32321 GCF_054491065.1 Syngnathus leptorhynchus | reverse complement strand
TTGCCGAAATCGCTTTTTCTCGCCGAGATAAGCACGTTTTCTGAAATGCCGCTCTCCCGTCACTCTGGTTAAAGTGTTATGAAAAAAAAGGCTGTTGGGGGCTAGGGAGTATCGAGTTGATCATTATACATGAAGAAATAACCAATTTCATCGTTTGGTTTATGTTTTACACGCGTTTTAAATTTTATTGCCGAAATCGCTTTTTCTCGCCGAGATAAGCACGTTTTCTGAAATGCCGCTCTCCCGTCACTCTGGTTAAAGTGTTATGAAAAAAAAGGCTGTTGGGGGCTAGGGAGTATCGAGTTGATCATTATACATGAAGAAATAACCAATTTTATCGTTTGGTTTATGTTTTACACGCGTTTTAAATTTTATTGCCGAAATCGCTTTTTCTCGCCGAGATAAGCACGTTTTCTGAAATGCCGCTCTCCCGTCACTCTGGTTAAAGTGTTATGAAAAAAAAGGCTGTTGGGGGCTAGGGAGTATCGAGTTGATCATTATACATGAAGAAATAACCAATTTCATCGTTTGGTTTATGTTTTACACGCGTTTTAAATTTTATTGCCGAAATCGCTTTTTCTCGCCGAGATAAGCACGTTTTCTGAAATGCCGCTCTCCCGTCACTCTGGTTAAAGTGTTATGAAAAAAAAGGCTGTTGGGGGCTAGGGAGTATCGAGTTGATCATTATACATGAAGAAATAACCAATTTCATCGTTTGGTTTATGTTTTACACGCGTTTTAAATTTTATTGCCGAAATCGCTTTTTCTCGCCGAGATAAGCACGTTTTCTGAAATGCCGCTCTCCCGTCACTCTGGTTAAAGTGTTATGAAAAAAAAGGCTGTTGGGGGCTAGGGAGTATCGAGTTGATCATTATACATGAAGAAATAACCAATTTCATCGTTTGGTTTATGTTTTACACGCGTTTTAAATTTTATTGCCGAAATCGCTTTTTCTCGCCGAGATAAGCACGTTTTCTGAAATGCCGCTCTCCCGTCACTCTGGTTAAAGTGTTATGAAAAAAAAGGCTGTTGGGGGCTAGGGAGTATCGAGTTGATCATTATACATGAAGAAATAACCAATTTCATCGTTTGGTTTATGTTTTACACGCGTTTTAAATTTTATTGCCGAAATCGCTTTTTCTCGCCGAGATAAGCACGTTTTCTGAAATGCCGCTCTCCCGTCACTCTGGTTAAAGTGTTATGAAAAAAAAGGCTGTTGGGGGCTAGGGAGTATCGAGTTGATCATTATACATGAAGAAATAACCAATTTCATCGTTTGGTTTATGTTTTACACGCGTTTTAAATTTTATTGCCGAAATCGCTTTTTCTCGCCGAGATAAGCACGTTTTCTGAAATGCCGCTCTCCCGTCACTCTGGTTAAAGTGTTATGAAAAAAAAGGCTGTTGGGGGCTAGGGAGTATCGAGTTGATCATTATACATGAAGAAATAACCAATTTCATCGTTTGGTTTATGTTTTACACGCGTTTTAAATTTTATTGCCGAAATCGCTTTTTCTCGCCGAGATAAGCACGTTTTCTGAAATGCCGCTCTCCCGTCACTCTGGTTAAAGTGTTATGAAAAAAAAGGCTGTTGGGGGCTAGGGAGTATCGAGTTGATCATTATACATGAAGAAATAACCAATTTCATCGTTTGGTTTATGTTTTACACGCGTTTTAAATTTTATTGCCGAAATCGCTTTTTCTCGCCGAGATAAGCACGTTTTCTGAAATGCCGCTCTCCCGTCACTCTGGTTAAAGTGTTATGAAAAAAAAGGCTGTTGGGGGCTAGGGAGTATCGAGTTGATCATTATACATGAAGAAATAACCAATTTCATCGTTTGGTTTATGTTTTACACGATGCTGAGCTCCAGCTGGAAGTGTAAAAAGAACCGGGCTGGTTAAAAAAAGAACCGGGCGACCCGGTAAAATTGCTTAGCCGGGGCTCTGGAAGCCTAACACGGCGTGATCTTGTCCAAAAAGCCGCTGCTGAGCTCCAGCTGGAAGTGTAAAAAGAACCGGGCTGGTTAAAAAAAAGAACCGGGTGGCCCGGTAAAATTGCTTAGCCGGGGCTCTGGAAGCCTAACCCGGCGTGATACTGTGCAAAAAGCCGCTGCTGAGCTCCAGCTGGAAGTGTAAAAAAAACCGGGCTGGTTAAAAAAAAGAACCGGGCGACCCTGTAAAATTGCTTAGCCGGGGCTCTGGAAGCCTAACACGGCGTGATCTTGTCCAAAAACCCGCTGCTGAGCTCCAGCTGGAAGTGTAAAAAGAACCGGGCTGGTTAAAAAAAAGAACCGGGCGGGCCGGTAAAATTGCTTAGCCGGGGCTCTGGAAGCCTAACACGGCGTGATCTTGTCCAAAAAGCCGCTCGTGAGCTCCAGCTGGAAGTGTAAAAAGAACCGGGCTGGTTCAAAAAAAGAACCGGGCGGCCCGGTAGAATTGCTTAGCCGAGGTCCTGGAAGCCTAACCCGGCGTGATCTTGCGCAAAAAGCCGCTGCTGAGCTCCAGCTGGAAGTGTAAAAAGAACCGGGCTGGTTCAAAAAAAGAACCGGGCGGCCCGGTAAAATTGCTTAGCCGGGGTCCTGGAAGCCTAACGCGGCGTGATCTTGCCCGAAAGTCGGCCTCTATACTTCCATATTAGGTACCAGGCGCTCAGAGCCAACTTGGCAAAAATTTTCTAAGTGCCCACGGCTCTGCGGGGATTGTGCGTCCGACCCGCGCCGGTTCTCCAGCCGGCCTAAAATAACGCAAAACCAGCCTCTCCCCTGGAGCTCACAGCCAAAGGCGAAACTTTTCTAAGTGCCTACGGCTCTGCGGGCTTTTGAGTCCGCCCCGCGCCGGTTCGTCGGTCGGCCTCAAAAAGCGAAAAATCAGCCTCTCTCCCTGGAGCTCGACTCGAGTTGATCATTATACATGAAGAAATAACCAATTTCATCGTTTGGTTTATGTTTTACACGCGTTTTAAATTTTATTGCCGAAATCGCTTTTTCTCGCCGAGATAAGCACGTTTTCTGAAATGCCGCTCTCCCGTCACTCTGGTTAAAGTGTTATGAAAAAAAAGGCTGTTGGGGGCTAGGGAGTATCGAGTTGATCATTATACATGAAGAAATAACCAATTTCATCGTTTGGTTTATGTTTTACACGCGTTTTAAATTTTATTGCCGAAATCGCTTTTTCTCGCCGAGATAAGCACGTTTTCTGAAATGCCGCTCTCCCGTCACTCTGGTTAAAGTGTTATGAAAAAAAAGGCTGTTGGGGGCTAGGGAGTATCGAGTTGATCATTATACATGAAGAAATAACCAATTTCATCGTTTGGTTTATGTTTTACACGCGTTTTAAATTTTATTGCCGAAATCGCTTTTTCTCGCCGAGATAAGCACGTTTTCTGAAATGCCGCTCTCCCGTCACTCTGGTTAAAGTGTTATGAAAAAAAAGGCTGTTGGGGGCTAGGGAGTATCGAGTTGATCATTATACATGAAGAAATAACCAATTTCATCGTTTGGTTTATGTTTTACACGCGTTTTAAATTTTATTGCCGAAATCGCTTTTTCTCGCCGAGATAAGCACGTTTTCTGAAATGCCGCTCTCCCGTCACTCTGGTTAAAGTGTTATGAAAAAAAAGGCTGTTGGGGGCTAGGGAGTATCGAGTTGATCATTATACATGAAGAAATAACCAATTTCATCGTTTGGTTTATGTTTTACACGCGTTTTAAATTTTATTGCCGAAATCGCTTTTTCTCGCCGAGATAAGCACGTTTTCTGAAATGCCGCTCTCCCGTCACTCTGGTTAAAGTGTTATGAAAAAAAAGGCTGTTGGGGGCTAGGGAGTATCGAGTTGATCATTATACATGAAGAAATAACCAATTTCATCGTTTGGTTTATGTTTTACACGCGTTTTAAATTTTATTGCCGAAATCGCTTTTTCTCGCCGAGATAAGCACGTTTTCTGAAATGCCGCTCTCCCGTCACTCTGGTTAAAGTGTTATGAAAAAAAAGGCTGTTGGGGGCTAGGGAGTATCGAGTTGATCATTATACATGAAGAAATAACCAATTTCATCGTTTGGTTTATGTTTTACACGATGCTGAGCTCCAGCTGGAAGTGTAAAAAGAACCGGGCTGGTTAAAAAAAGAACCGGGCGACCCGGTAAAATTGCTTAGCCGGGGCTCTGGAAGCCTAACACGGCGTGATCTTGTCCAAAAAGCCGCTGCTGAGCTCCAGCTGGAAGTGTAAAAAGAACCGGGCTGGTTAAAAAAAAGAACCGGGTGGCCCGGTAAAATTGCTTAGCCGGGGCTCTGTAAGCCTAACCCGGCGTGATACTGTGCAAAAAGCCGCTGCTGAGCTCCAGCTGGAAGTGTAAAAAAAACCGGGCTGGTTAAAAAAAAGAACCGGGCGACCCTGTAAAATTGCTTAGCCGGGGCTCTGGAAGCCTAACACGGCGTGATCTTGTCCAAAAACCCGCTGCTGAGCTCCAGCTGGAAGTGTAAAAAGAACCGGGCTGGTTAAAAAAAAGAACCGGGCGGGCCGGTAAAATTGCTTAGCCGGGGCTCTGGAAGCCTAACACGGCGTGATCTTGTCCAAAAAGCCGCTCGTGAGCTCCAGCTGGAAGTGTAAAAAGAACCGGGCTGGTTCAAAAAAAGAACCGGGCGGCCCGGTAGAATTGCTTAGCCGAGGTCCTGGAAGCCTAACCCGGCGTGATCTTGCGCAAAAAGCCGCTGCTGAGCTCCAGCTGGAAGTGTAAAAAGAACCGGGCTGGTTCAAAAAAAGAACCGGGCGGCCCGGTAAAATTGCTTAGCCGGGGTCCTGGAAGCCTAACGCGGCGTGATCTTGCCCGAAAGTCGGCCTCTATACTTCCATATTAGGTACCAGGCGCTCAGAGCCAACTTGGCAATTATGAAAAAAAAGGCTGTTGGGGGCTAGGGAGTATCGAGTTGATCATTATACATGAAGAAATAACCAATTTCATCGTTTGGTTTATGTTTTACACGCGTTTTAAATTTTATTGCCGAAATCGCTTTTTCTCGCCGAGATAAGCACGTTTTCTGAAATGCCGTCTCTCCCGTCACTCTGGTTAAAGTGTTATGAAAAAAAAGGCTGTTGGGGGCTAGGGAGTATCGAGTTGATCATTATACATGAAGAAATAACCAATTTCATCGTTTGGTTTATGTTTTACACGCGTTTTAAATTTTATTGCCGAAATCGCTTTTTCTCGCCGAGATAAGCACGTTTTCTGAAATGCCGCTCTCCCGTCACTCTGGTTAAAGTGTTATGAAAAAAAAGGCTGTTGGGGGCTAGGGAGTATCGAGTTGATCATTATACATGAAGAAATAACCAATTTCATCGTTTGGTTTATGTTTTACACGCGTTTTAAATTTTATTGCCGAAATCGCTTTTTCTCGCCGAGATAAGCACGTTTTCTGAAATGCCGCTCTCCCGTCACTCTGGTTAAAGTGTTATGAAAAAAAAGGCTGTTGGGGGCTAGGGAGTATCGAGTTGATCATTATACATGAAGAAATAACCAATTTCATCGTTTGGTTTATGTTTTACACGCGTTTTAAATTTTATTGCCGAAATCGCTTTTTCTCGCCGAGATAAGCACGTTTTCTGAAATGCCGCTCTCCCGTCACTCTGGTTAAAGTGTTATGAAAAAAAAGGCTGTTGGGGGCTAGGGAGTATCGAGTTGATCATTATACATGAAGAAATAACCAATTTCATCGTTTGGTTTATGTTTTACACGCGTTTTAAATTTTATTGCCGAAATCGCTTTTTCTCGCCGAGATAAGCACGTTTTCTGAAATGCCGCTCTCCCGTCACTCTGGTTAAAGTGTTATGAAAAAAAAGGCTGTTGGGGGCTAGGGAGTATCGAGTTGATCATTATACATGAAGAAATAACCAATTTCATCGTTTGGTTTATGTTTTACACGCGTTTTAAATTTTATTGCCGAAATCGCTTTTTCTCGCCGAGATAAGCACGTTTTCTGAAATGCCGCTCTCCCGTCACTCTGGTTAAAGTGTTATGAAAAAAAAGGCTGTTGGGGGCTAGGGAGTATCGAGTTGATCATTATACATGAAGAAATAACCAATTTCATCGTTTGGTTTATGTTTTACACGCGTTTTAAATTTTATTGCCGAAATCGCTTTTTCTCGCCGAGATAAGCACGTTTTCTGAAATGCCGCTCTCCCGTCACTCTGGTTAAAGTGTTATGAAAAAAAAGGCTGTTGGGGGCTAGGGAGTATCGAGTTGATCATTATACATGAAGAAATAACCAATTTCATCGTTTGGTTTATGTTTTACACGCGTTTTAAATTTTATTGCCGAAATCGCTTTTTCTCGCCGAGATAAGCACGTTTTCTGAAATGCCGCTCTCCCGTCACTCTGGTTAAAGTGTTATGAAAAAAAAGGCTGTTGGGGGCTAGGGAGTATCGAGTTGATCATTATACATGAAGAAATAACCAATTTCATCGTTTGGTTTATGTTTTACACGCGTTTTAAATTTTATTGCCGAAATCGCTTTTTCTCGCCGAGATAAGCACGTTTTCTGAAATGCCGCTCTCCCGTCACTCTGGTTAAAGTGTTATGAAAAAAAAGGCTGTTGGGGGCTAGGGAGTATCGAGTTGATCATTATACATGAAGAAATAACCAATTTCATCGTTTGGTTTATGTTTTACACGCGTTTTAAATTTTATTGCCGAAATCGCTTTTTCTCGCCGAGATAAGCACGTTTTCTGAAATGCCGCTCTCCCGTCACTCTGGTTAAAGTGTTATGAAAAAAAAGGCTGTTGGGGGCTAGGGAGTATCGAGTTGATCATTATACATGAAGAAATAACCAATTTCATCGTTTGGTTTATGTTTTACACGCGTTTTAAATTTTATTGCCGAAATCGCTTTTTCTCGCCGAGATAAGCACGTTTTCTGAAATGCCGCTCTCCCGTCACTCTGGTTAAAGTGTTATGAAAAAAAAGGCTGTTGGGGGCTAGGGAGTATCGAGTTGATCATTATACATGAAGAAATAACCAATTTCATCGTTTGGTTTATGTTTTACACGCGTTTTAAATTTTATTGCCGAAATCGCTTTTTCTCGCCGAGATAAGCACGTTTTCTGAAATGCCGCTCTCCCGTCACTCTGGTTAAAGTGTTATGAAAAAAAAGGCTGTTGGGGGCTAGGGAGTATCGAGTTGATCATTATACATGAAGAAATAACCAATTTCATCGTTTGGTTTATGTTTTACACGCGTTTTAAATTTTATTGCCGAAATCGCTTTTTCTCGCCGAGATAAGCACGTTTTCTGAAATGCCGCTCTCCCGTCACTCTGGTTAAAGTGTTATGAAAAAAAAGGCTGTTGGGGGCTAGGGAGTATCGAGTTGATCATTATACATGAAGAAATAACCAATTTCATCGTTTGGTTTATGTTTTACACGCGTTTTAAATTTTATTGCCGAAATCGCTTTTTCTCGCCGAGATAAGCACGTTTTCTGAAATGCCGCTCTCCCGTCACTCTGGTTAAAGTGTTATGAAAAAAAAGGCTGTTGGGGGCTAGGGAGTATCGAGTTGATCATTATACATGAAGAAATAACCAATTTCATCGTTTGGTTTATGTTTTACACGCGTTTTAAATTTTATTGCCGAAATCGCTTTTTCTCGCCGAGATAAGCACGTTTTCTGAAATGCCGCTCTCCCGTCACTCTGGTTAAAGTGTTATGAAAAAAAAGGCTGTTGGGGGCTAGGGAGTATCGAGTTGATCATTATACATGAAGAAATAACCAATTTCATCGTTTGGTTTATGTTTTACACGCGTTTTAAATTTTATTGCCGAAATCGCTTTTTCTCGCCGAGATAAGCACGTTTTCTGAAATGCCGCTCTCCCGTCACTCTGGTTAAAGTGTTATGAAAAAAAAGGCTGTTGGGGGCTAGGGAGTATCGAGTTGATCATTATACATGAAGAAATAACCAATTTCATCGTTTGGTTTATGTTTTACACGCGTTTTAAATTTTATTGCCGAAATCGCTTTTTCTCGCCGAGATAAGCACGTTTTCTGAAATGCCGCTCTCCCGTCACTCTGGTTAAAGTGTTATGAAAAAAAAGGCTGTTGGGGGCTAGGGAGTATCGAGTTGATCATTATACATGAAGAAATAACCAATTTCATCGTTTGGTTTATGTTTTACACGCGTTTTAAATTTTATTGCCGAAATCGCTTTTTCTCGCCGAGATAAGCACGTTTTCTGAAATGCCGCTCTCCCGTCACTCTGGTTAAAGTGTTATGAAAAAAAAGGCTGTTGGGGGCTAGGGAGTATCGAGTTGATCATTATACATGAAGAAATAACCAATTTCATCGTTTGGTTTATGTTTTACACGCGTTTTAAATTTTATTGCCGAAATCGCTTTTTCTCGCCGAGATAAGCACGTTTTCTGAAATGCCGCTCTCCCGTCACTCTGGTTAAAGTGTTATGAAAAAAAAGGCTGTTGGGGGCTAGGGAGTATCGAGTTGATCATTATACATGAAGAAATAACCAATTTCATCGTTTGGTTTATGTTTTACACGCGTTTTAAATTTTATTGCCGAAATCGCTTTTTCTCGCCGAGATAAGCACGTTTTCTGAAATGCCGCTCTCCCGTCACTCTGGTTAAAGTGTTATGAAAAAAAAGGCTGTTGGGGGCTAGGGAGTATCGAGTTGATCATTATACATGAAGAAATAACCAATTTCATCGTTTGGTTTATGTTTTACACGCGTTTTAAATTTTATTGCCGAAATCGCTTTTTCTCGCCGAGATAAGCACGTTTTCTGAAATGCCGCTCTCCCGTCACTCTGGTTAAAGTGTTATGAAAAAAAAGGCTGTTGGGGGCTAGGGAGTATCGAGTTGATCATTATACATGAAGAAATAACCAATTTCATCGTTTGGTTTATGTTTTACACGCGTTTTAAATTTTATTGCCGAAATCGCTTTTTCTCGCCGAGATAAGCACGTTTTCTGAAATGCCGCTCTCCCGTCACTCTGGTTAAAGTGTTATGAAAAAAAAGGCTGTTGGGGGCTAGGGAGTATCGAGTTGATCATTATACATGAAGAAATAACCAATTTCATCGTTTGGTTTATGTTTTACACGCGTTTTAAATTTTATTGCCGAAATCGCTTTTTCTCGCCGAGATAAGCACGTTTTCTGAAATGCCGCTCTCCCGTCACTCTGGTTAAAGTGTTATGAAAAAAAAGGCTGTTGGGGGCTAGGGAGTATCGAGTTGATCATTATACATGAAGAAATAACCAATTTCATCGTTTGGTTTATGTTTTACACGCGTTTTAAATTTTATTGCCGAAATCGCTTTTTCTCGCCGAGATAAGCACGTTTTCTGAAATGCCGCTCTCCCGTCACTCTGGTTAAAGTGTTATGAAAAAAAAGGCTGTTGGGGGCTAGGGAGTATCGAGTTGATCATTATACATGAAGAAATAACCAATTTCATCGTTTGGTTTATGTTTTACACGCGTTTTAAATTTTATTGCCGAAATCGCTTTTTCTCGCCGAGATAAGCACGTTTTCTGAAATGCCGCTCTCCCGTCACTCTGGTTAAAGTGTTATGAAAAAAAAGGCTGTTGGGGGCTAGGGAGTATCGAGTTGATCATTATACATGAAGAAATAACCAATTTCATCGTTTGGTTTATGTTTTACACGCGTTTTAAATTTTATTGCCGAAATCGCTTTTTCTCGCCGAGATAAGCACGTTTTCTGAAATGCCGCTCTCCCGTCACTCTGGTTAAAGTGTTATGAAAAAAAAGGCTGTTGGGGGCTAGGGAGTATCGAGTTGATCATTATACATGAAGAAATAACCAATTTCATCGTTTGGTTTATGTTTTACACGCGTTTTAAATTTTATTGCCGAAATCGCTTTTTCTCGCCGAGATAAGCACGTTTTCTGAAATGCCGCTCTCCCGTCACTCTGGTTAAAGTGTTATGAAAAAAAAGGCTGTTGGGGGCTAGGGAGTATCGAGTTGATCATTATACATGAAGAAATAACCAATTTCATCGTTTGGTTTATGTTTTACACGCGTTTTAAATTTTATTGCCGAAATCGCTTTTTCTCGCCGAGATAAGCACGTTTTCTGAAATGCCGCTCTCCCGTCACTCTGGTTAAAGTGTTATGAAAAAAAAGGCTGTTGGGGGCTAGGGAGTATCGAGTTGATCATTATACATGAAGAAATAACCAATTTCATCGTTTGGTTTATGTTTTACACGCGTTTTAAATTTTATTGCCGAAATCGCTTTTTCTCGCCGAGATAAGCACGTTTTCTGAAATGCCGCTCTCCCGTCACTCTGGTTAAAGTGTTATGAAAAAAAAGGCTGTTGGGGGCTAGGGAGTATCGAGTTGATCATTATACATGAAGAAATAACCAATTTCATCGTTTGGTTTATGTTTTACACGCGTTTTAAATTTTATTGCCGAAATCGCTTTTTCTCGCCGAGATAAGCACGTTTTCTGAAATGCCGCTCTCCCGTCACTCTGGTTAAAGTGTTATGAAAAAAAAGGCTGTTGGGGGCTAGGGAGTATCGAGTTGATCATTATACATGAAGAAATAACCAATTTCATCGTTTGGTTTATGTTTTACACGCGTTTTAAATTTTATTGCCGAAATCGCTTTTTCTCGCCGAGATAAGCACGTTTTCTGAAATGCCGCTCTCCCGTCACTCTGGTTAAAGTGTTATGAAAAAAAAGGCTGTTGGGGGCTAGGGAGTATCGAGTTGATCATTATACATGAAGAAATAACCAATTTCATCGTTTGGTTTATGTTTTACACGCGTTTTAAATTTTATTGCCGAAATCGCTTTTTCTCGCCGAGATAAGCACGTTTTCTGAAATGCCGCTCTCCCGTCACTCTGGTTAAAGTGTTATGAAAAAAAAGGCTGTTGGGGGCTAGGGAGTATCGAGTTGATCATTATACATGAAGAAATAACCAATTTCATCGTTTGGTTTATGTTTT
Organism: Syngnathus leptorhynchus; assembly: GCF_054491065.1. NCBI lineage: Eukaryota > Metazoa > Chordata > Actinopteri > Syngnathiformes > Syngnathidae > Syngnathus > Syngnathus leptorhynchus. Next base: position 21,359 of record NW_028232491.1, on the reverse strand, counting down.
ACACGCGTTTTAAATTTTATTGCCGAAATCGCTTTTTCTCGCCGAGATAAGCACGTTTTCTGAAATGCCGCTCTCCCGTCACTCTGGTTAAAGTGTTATGAAAAAAAAGGCTGTTGGGGGCTAGGGAGTATCGAGTTGATCATTATACATGAAGAAATAACCAATTTCATCGTTTGGTTTATGTTTTACACGCGTTTTAAATTTTATTGCCGAAATCGCTTTTTCTCGCCGAGATAAGCACGTTTTCTGAAATGCCGCTCTCCCGTCACTCTGGTTAAAGTGTTATGAAAAAAAAGGCTGTTGGGGGCTAGGGAGTATCGAGTTGATCATTATACATGAAGAAATAACCAATTTCATCGTTTGGTTTATGTTTTACACGCGTTTTAAATTTTATTGCCGAAATCGCTTTTTCTCGCCGAGATAAGCACGTTTTCTGAAATGCCGCTCTCCCGTCACTCTGGTTAAAGTGTTATGAAAAAAAAGGCTGTTGGGGGCTAGGGAGTATCGAGTTGATCATTATACATGAAGAAATAACCAATTTCATCGTTTGGTTTATGTTTTACACGCGTTTTAAATTTTATTGCCGAAATCGCTTTTTCTCGCCGAGATAAGCACGTTTTCTGAAATGCCGCTCTCCCGTCACTCTGGTTAAAGTGTTATGAAAAAAAAGGCTGTTGGGGGCTAGGGAGTATCGAGTTGATCATTATACATGAAGAAATAACCAATTTCATCGTTTGGTTTATGTTTTACACGCGTTTTAAATTTTATTGCCGAAATCGCTTTTTCTCGCCGAGATAAGCACGTTTTCTGAAATGCCGCTCTCCCGTCACTCTGGTTAAAGTGTTATGAAAAAAAAGGCTGTTGGGGGCTAGGGAGTATCGAGTTGATCATTATACATGAAGAAATAACCAATTTCATCGTTTGGTTTATGTTTTACACGCGTTTTAAATTTTATTGCCGAAATCGCTTTTTCTCGCCGAGATAAGCACGTTTTCTGAAATGCCGCTCTCCCGTCACTCTGGTTAAAGTGTTATGAAAAAAAAGGCTGTTGGGGGCTAGGGAGTATCGAGTTGATCATTATACATGAAGAAATAACCAATTTCATCGTTTGGTTTATGTTTTACACGCGTTTTAAATTTTATTGCCGAAATCGCTTTTTCTCGCCGAGATAAGCACGTTTTCTGAAATGCCGCTCTCCCGTCACTCTGGTTAAAGTGTTATGAAAAAAAAGGCTGTTGGGGGCTAGGGAGTATCGAGTTGATCATTATACATGAAGAAATAACCAATTTCATCGTTTGGTTTATGTTTTACACGCGTTTTAAATTTTATTGCCGAAATCGCTTTTTCTCGCCGAGATAAGCACGTTTTCTGAAATGCCGCTCTCCCGTCACTCTGGTTAAAGTGTTATGAAAAAAAAGGCTGTTGGGGGCTAGGGAGTATCGAGTTGATCATTATACATGAAGAAATAACCAATTTCATCGTTTGGTTTATGTTTTACACGCGTTTTAAATTTTATTGCCGAAATCGCTTTTTCTCGCCGAGATAAGCACGTTTTCTGAAATGCCGCTCTCCCGTCACTCTGGTTAAAGTGTTATGAAAAAAAAGGCTGTTGGGGGCTAGGGAGTATCGAGTTGATCATTATACATGAAGAAATAACCAATTTCATCGTTTGGTTTATGTTTTACACGCGTTTTAAATTTTATTGCCGAAATCGCTTTTTCTCGCCGAGATAAGCACGTTTTCTGAAATGCCGCTCTCCCGTCACTCTGGTTAAAGTGTTATGAAAAAAAAGGCTGTTGGGGGCTAGGGAGTATCGAGTTGATCATTATACATGAAGAAATAACCAATTTCATCGTTTGGTTTATGTTTTACACGCGTTTTAAATTTTATTGCCGAAATCGCTTTTTCTCGCCGAGATAAGCACGTTTTCTGAAATGCCGCTCTCCCGTCACTCTGGTTAAAGTGTTATGAAAAAAAAGGCTGTTGGGGGCTAGGGAGTATCGAGTTGATCATTATACATGAAGAAATAACCAATTTCATCGTTTGGTTTATGTTTTACACGCGTTTTAAATTTTATTGCCGAAATCGCTTTTTCTCGCCGAGATAAGCACGTTTTCTGAAATGCCGCTCTCCCGTCACTCTGGTTAAAGTGTTATGAAAAAAAAGGCTGTTGGGGGCTAGGGAGTATCGAGTTGATCATTATACATGAAGAAATAACCAATTTCATCGTTTGGTTTATGTTTTACACGCGTTTTAAATTTTATTGCCGAAATCGCTTTTTCTCGCCGAGATAAGCACGTTTTCTGAAATGCCGCTCTCCCGTCACTCTGGTTAAAGTGTTATGAAAAAAAAGGCTGTTGGGGGCTAGGGAGTATCGAGTTGATCATTATACATGAAGAAATAACCAATTTCATCGTTTGGTTTATGTTTTACACGCGTTTTAAATTTTATTGCCGAAATCGCTTTTTCTCGCCGAGATAAGCACGTTTTCTGAAATGCCGCTCTCCCGTCACTCTGGTTAAAGTGTTATGAAAAAAAAGGCTGTTGGGGGCTAGGGAGTATCGAGTTGATCATTATACATGAAGAAATAACCAATTTCATCGTTTGGTTTATGTTTTACACGCGTTTTAAATTTTATTGCCGAAATCGCTTTTTCTCGCCGAGATAAGCACGTTTTCTGAAATGCCGCTCTCCCGTCACTCTGGTTAAAGTGTTATGAAAAAAAAGGCTGTTGGGGGCTAGGGAGTATCGAGTTGATCATTATACATGAAGAAATAACCAATTTCATCGTTTGGTTTATGTTTTACACGCGTTTTAAATTTTATTGCCGAAATCGCTTTTTCTCGCCGAGATAAGCACGTTTTCTGAAATGCCGCTCTCCCGTCACTCTGGTTAAAGTGTTATGAAAAAAAAGGCTGTTGGGGGCTAGGGAGTATCGAGTTGATCATTATACATGAAGAAATAACCAATTTCATCGTTTGGTTTATGTTTTACACGCGTTTTAAATTTTATTGCCGAAATCGCTTTTTCTCGCCGAGATAAGCACGTTTTCTGAAATGCCGCTCTCCCGTCACTCTGGTTAAAGTGTTATGAAAAAAAAGGCTGTTGGGGGCTAGGGAGTATCGAGTTGATCATTATACATGAAGAAATAACCAATTTCATCGTTTGGTTTATGTTTTACACGCGTTTTAAATTTTATTGCCGAAATCGCTTTTTCTCGCCGAGATAAGCACGTTTTCTGAAATGCCGCTCTCCCGTCACTCTGGTTAAAGTGTTATGAAAAAAAAGGCTGTTGGGGGCTAGGGAGTATCGAGTTGATCATTATACATGAAGAAATAACCAATTTCATCGTTTGGTTTATGTTTTACACGCGTTTTAAATTTTATTGCCGAAATCGCTTTTTCTCGCCGAGATAAGCACGTTTTCTGAAATGCCGCTCTCCCGTCACTCTGGTTAAAGTGTTATGAAAAAAAAGGCTGTTGGGGGCTAGGGAGTATCGAGTTGATCATTATACATGAAGAAATAACCAATTTCATCGTTTGGTTTATGTTTTACACGCGTTTTAAATTTTATTGCCGAAATCGCTTTTTCTCGCCGAGATAAGCACGTTTTCTGAAATGCCGCTCTCCCGTCACTCTGGTTAAAGTGTTATGAAAAAAAAGGCTGTTGGGGGCTAGGGAGTATCGAGTTGATCATTATACATGAAGAAATAACCAATTTCATCGTTTGGTTTATGTTTTACACGCGTTTTAAATTTTATTGCCGAAATCGCTTTTTCTCGCCGAGATAAGCACGTTTTCTGAAATGCCGCTCTCCCGTCACTCTGGTTAAAGTGTTATGAAAAAAAAGGCTGTTGGGGGCTAGGGAGTATCGAGTTGATCATTATACATGAAGAAATAACCAATTTCATCGTTTGGTTTATGTTTTACACGCGTTTTAAATTTTATTGCCGAAATCGCTTTTTCTCGCCGAGATAAGCACGTTTTCTGAAATGCCGCTCTCCCGTCACTCTGGTTAAAGTGTTATGAAAAAAAAGGCTGTTGGGGGCTAGGGAGTATCGAGTTGATCATTATACATGAAGAAATAACCAATTTCATCGTTTGGTTTATGTTTTACACGCGTTTTAAATTTTATTGCCGAAATCGCTTTTTCTCGCCGAGATAAGCACGTTTTCTGAAATGCCGCTCTCCCGTCACTCTGGTTAAAGTGTTATGAAAAAAAAGGCTGTTGGGGGCTAGGGAGTATCGAGTTGATCATTATACATGAAGAAATAACCAATTTCATCGTTTGGTTTATGTTTTACACGCGTTTTAAATTTTATTGCCGAAATCGCTTTTTCTCGCCGAGATAAGCACGTTTTCTGAAATGCCGCTCTCCCGTCACTCTGGTTAAAGTGTTATGAAAAAAAAGGCTGTTGGGGGCTAGGGAGTATCGAGTTGATCATTATACATGAAGAAATAACCAATTTCATCGTTTGGTTTATGTTTTACACGCGTTTTAAATTTTATTGCCGAAATCGCTTTTTCTCGCCGAGATAAGCACGTTTTCTGAAATGCCGCTCTCCCGTCACTCTGGTTAAAGTGTTATGAAAAAAAAGGCTGTTGGGGGCTAGGGAGTATCGAGTTGATCATTATACATGAAGAAATAACCAATTTCATCGTTTGGTTTATGTTTTACACGCGTTTTAAATTTTATTGCCGAAATCGCTTTTTCTCGCCGAGATAAGCACGTTTTCTGAAATGCCGCTCTCCCGTCACTCTGGTTAAAGTGTTATGAAAAAAAAGGCTGTTGGGGGCTAGGGAGTATCGAGTTGATCATTATACATGAAGAAATAACCAATTTCATCGTTTGGTTTATGTTTTACACGCGTTTTAAATTTTATTGCCGAAATCGCTTTTTCTCGCCGAGATAAGCACGTTTTCTGAAATGCCGCTCTCCCGTCACTCTGGTTAAAGTGTTATGAAAAAAAAGGCTGTTGGGGGCTAGGGAGTATCGAGTTGATCATTATACATGAAGAAATAACCAATTTCATCGTTTGGTTTATGTTTTACACGCGTTTTAAATTTTATTGCCGAAATCGCTTTTTCTCGCCGAGATAAGCACGTTTTCTGAAATGCCGCTCTCCCGTCACTCTGGTTAAAGTGTTATGAAAAAAAAGGCTGTTGGGGGCTAGGGAGTATCGAGTTGATCATTATACATGAAGAAATAACCAATTTCATCGTTTGGTTTATGTTTTACACGCGTTTTAGATTTTATTGCCGAAATCGCTTTTTCTCGCCGAGATAAGCACGTTTTCTGAAATGCCGCTCTCCCGTCACTCTGGTTAAAGTGTTATGAAAAAAAAGGCTGTTGGGGGCTAGGGAGTATCGAGTTGATCATTATACATGAAGAAATAACCAATTTCATCGTTTGGTTTATGTTTTACACGCGTTTTAAATTTTATTGCCGAAATCGCTTTTTCTCGCCGAGATAAGCACGTTTTCTGAAATGCCGCTCTCCCGTCACTCTGGTTAAAGTGTTATGAAAAAAAAGGCTGTTGGGGGCTAGGGAGTATCGAGTTGATCATTATACATGAAGAAATAACCAATTTCATCGTTTGGTTTATGTTTTACACGCGTTTTGAATTTTATTGCCGAAATCGCTTTTTCTCGCCGAGATAAGCACGTTTTCTGAAATGCCGCTCTCCCGTCACTCTGGTTAAAGTGTTATGAAAAAAAAGGCTGTTGGGGGCTAGGGAGTATCGAGTTGATCATTATACATGAAGAAATAACCAATTTCATCGTTTGGTTTATGTTTTACACGCGTTTTAAATTTTATTGCCGAAATCGCTTTTTCTCGCCGAGATAAGCACGTTTTCTGAAATGCAGCTCTCCCGTCACTCTGGTTAAAGTGTTATGAAAAAAAAGGCTGTTGGGGGCTAGGGAGTATCGAGTTGATCATTTTACATGAAGAAATAACCAATTTCATCGTTTGGTTTATGTTTTAAACGCGTTTTAAATTTTATTGCCGAAATCGCTTTTTCTCGCCGAGATAAGCACGTTTTCTGAAATGCCGCTCTCCCGTCACTCTGGTTAAAGTGTTATGAAAAAAAAGGCTGTTGGGGGCTAGGGAGTATCGAGTTGATCATTATACATGAAGAAATAACCAATTTCATCGTTTGGTTTATGTTTTACACGATGCTGAGCTCCAGCTGGAAGTGTAAAAAGAACCGGGCTGGTTAAAAAAAGAACCGGGCGACCCGGTAAAATTGCTTAGCCGGGGCTCTGGAAGCCTAACACGGCGTGATCTTGTCCAAAAAGCCGCTGCTGAGCTCCAGCTGGAAGTGTAAAAAGAACCGGGCTGGTTAAAAAAAAGAACCGGGCGACCCGGTAAAATTGCTTAGCCGGGGCTCTGGAAGCCTAACACGGCGTGATCTTGTCCAAAAAGCCGCTGCTGAGCTCCAGCTGGAAGTGTAAAAAGAACCGGGCTGGTTAAAAAAAAGAACCGGGCGGCCCGGTAAAATTGCTTAGCCGGGGCTCTGGAAGCCTAACCCGGCGTGATACTGTGCAAAAAGCCGCTGAGCTCCAGCTGGAAGTGTAAAAAAAAACCGGGGCTGGTTAAAAAAAAGAACCGGGCGACCCTGTAAAATTGCTTAGCCGGTGCTCTGGAAGCCTAACACGGCGTGATCTTGTCCAAAAACCCGCTGCTGAGCTCCAGCTGGAAGTGTAAAAAGAACCGGGCTGGTTAAAAAAAAGAACCGGGCGGGCCGGTAAAATTGCTTAGCCGGGGCTCTGGAAGCCTAACACGGCGTGATCTTGTCCAAAAAGCCGCTCGTGGGCTCCAGCTGGAAGTGTAAAAAGAACCGGGCTGGTTCAAAAAAAAAAAACCGGGCGGCCCGGTAGAATTGCTTAGCCGAGGTCCTACAAGCCTAACCCGGCGTGATCTTGCGCAAAAAGCCGCTGCTGAGCTCCAGCTGGAAGTGTAAAAAGAACCGGGCTGGTTCAAAAAAAGAACCGGGCGGCCCGGTAAAATTGCTTAGCCGGGGTCCTGGAAGCCAAACGCGGCGTGATCTTGCCCGAAAGTCGGCCTCTATACTTCCATATTAGGTACCAGGCGCTCAGAGCCAACTTGGCAAAAATTTTCTAAGTGCCCACGGCTCTGCGGGGATTGTGCGTCCGACCCGCGCCGGTTCTCCAGCCGGCCTAAAATAACGCAAAACCAGCCTCTCCCCCTGGAGCTCACAGCCAAAGGCGAAACTTTTCTAAGTGCCTACGGCTCTGCGGGCTTTTGAGTCCGCCCCGCGCCGGTTCGTCGGTCGGCCTCAAAAAGCGAAAAATCAGCCTCTCTCCCTGGAGCTCGACTCGAGTTGATCATTATACATGAAGAAATAACCAATTTCATCGTTTGGTTTATGTTTTACAACGCGTTTTAAATTTTATTGCCGAAATCGCTTTTTCTCACCGAGATAAGCACGTTTTCTGAAATGCCGCTCTCCCGTCACTCTGGTTTAAAGTGTTATGAAAAAAAAGGCTGTTGGGGGCTAGGGAGTATCGAGTTGATCATTATACATGAAGAAATAACCAATTTCATCGTTTGGTTTATGTTTTACACGCGTTTTAAATTTTATTGCCGAAATCGCTTTTACTCGCCGAGATAAGCACGTTTTCTGAAATGCCGCTCTCCCGTCACTCTGGTTAAAGTGTTATGAAAAAAAAAGGCTGTTGGGGGCTAGGGAGTATCGAGTTGATCATTATACATGAAGAAATAACCCAATTTCATCGTTTGGTTTATGTTTTACACGCGTTTTAAATTTTATTGCCGAAATCGCTTTTTCTCGCCGAGATAAGCACGTTTTCTGAAATGCCGCTCTCCCGTCACTCTGGTTAAAGTGTTATGAAAAAAAAGGCTGTTGGGGGCTAGGGAGTATCGAGTTGATCATTATACATGAAGAAATAACCAATTTCATCGTTTGGTTTATGTTTTACACGCGTTTTAAATTTTATTGCCGAAATCGCTTTTTCTCGCCGAGATAAGCACGTTTTCTGAAATGCCGCTCTCCCGTCACTCTGGTTAAAGTGTTATGAAAAAAAAGGCTGTTGGGGGCTAGGGAGTATCGAGTTGATCATTATACATGAAGAAATAACCAATTTCATCGTTTGGTTTATGTTTTACACGCGTTTTAAATTTTATTGCCGAAATCGCTTTTTCTCGCCGAGATAAGCACGTTTTCTGAAATGCCGCTCTCCCGTCACTCTGGTTAAAGTGTTATGAAAAAAAAGGCTGTTGGGGGCTAGGGGAGTATCGAGTTGATCATTATACATGAAGAAATAACCAATTTCATCGTTTGGTTTATGTTTTACACGCGTTTTAAATTTTATTGCCGAAATCACTTTTTCTCGCCGAGATAAGCACGTTTTCTGAAATGCCGCTCTCCCGTCACTCTGGTTAAAGTGTTATGAAAAAAAAAGGCTGTTGGGGGCTAGGGAGTATCGAGTTGATCATTATACATGAAGAAATAACCAATTTCATCGTTTGGTTTATGTTTTACACGCGTTTTAAATTTTATTGCCGAAATCGCTTTTTCTCGCCGAGATAAGCACGTTTTCTGAAAATGCCGCTCTCCCGTCACTCTGGTTAAAGTGTTATGAAAAAAAAGGCTGTTGGGGGCTAGGGAGTATCGAGTTGATCATTATACATGAAGAAATAACCAATTTCCATCGTTTGGTTTATGTTTTACACGCGTTTTAAATTTTATTGCCGAAATCGCTTTTTTCTCGTCGAGATAAGCACGTTTTCTGAAATGCCGCTCTCCCGTCACTCTGGTTAAAGTGTTATGAAAAAAAAGGCTGTTGGGGGCTAGGGAGTATCGAGTTGATCATTATACATGAAGAAATAACCAATTTCATCGTTTGGTTTATGTTTTACACGCGTTTTAAATTTTATTGCCGAAATCGCTTTTTCTCGCCGAGATAAGCACGTTTTCTGAAATGCCGCTCTCCCGTCACTCTGGTTAAAGTGTTATGAAAAAAAGGCTGTTGGGGGCTAGGGAGTATCGAGTTGATCATTATACATGAAGAAATAACCAATTCTCATCGTTTGGTTTATGTTTTACACGCGTTTTAAATTTTATTGCCGAAATCGCTTTTTCTCGCCGAGATAAGCACGTTTTCTGAAATGCCGCTCTCCCGTCACTCTGGTTAAAGTGTTATGAAAAAAAAGGCTGTTGGGGGCTAGGGAGTATCGAGTTGATCATTATACATGAAGAAATAACCAATTTCATCGTTTGGTTTATGTTTTACACGCGTTTTAAATTTTATTGCCGAAATCGCTTTTTCTCGCCGAGATAAGAACGTTTTCTGAAATGCCGCTCTCCCGTCACTCTGGTTAAAGTGTTATGAAAAAAAAGGCTGTTGGGGGCTAGGGAGTATCGAGTTGATCATTATACATGAAGAAATAACCAATTTTCATCGTTTGGTTTATGTTTTACACGCGTTTTAAATTTTTATTGCCGAAATCGCTTTTTCTCGCCGAGATAAGCACGTTTTCTGAAATGCCGCTCTCCCGTCACTCTGGTTAAAGTGTTATGAAAAAAAAGGCTGTTGGGGGCTAGGGAGTATCGAGTTGATCATTATACATGAAGAAATAACCAATTTCATCGTTTGGTTTATGTTTTACACGCGTTTTAAATTTTATTGCCGAAATCGCTTTTTCTCGCCGAGATAAGCACGTTTTCTGAAATGCCGCTCTCTCCGTCACTCTGGTTAAAGTGTTATGAAAAAAAAGGCTGTTGGGGGCTAGGGAGTATCGAGTTGATCATTATACATGAAGAAATAACCAATTTCATCGTTTGGTTTATGTTTTACACGCGTTTTAATTTTATTGCCGAAATCGCTTTTTCCTCGCCGAGATAAGCACGTTTTCTGAAATGCCGCTCTCCCGTCACTCTGGTTAAAGTGTTATGAAAAAAAAGGCTGTTGGGGGCTACGGAGTATCGAGTTGATCATTATACATGAAGAAATAACCAATTTCATCGTTTGGTTTATGTTTTACACGCGTTTTAAATTTTATTGCCGAAATCGCTTTTTCTCGCCGAGATAAGCACGTTTTCTGAAATGCCGCTCTCCCGTCACTCTGGTTAAAGTGTTATGAAAAAAAAGGCTGTTGGGGGCTAGGGAGTATCGAGTTGATCATTATACATGAAGAAATAACCAATTTCATCGTTTGGTTTATGTTTTACACGCGTTTTAAATTTTATTGCCGAAATCGCTTTTTCTCGCCGAGATAAGCACGTTTTCTGAAATGCCGCTCTCCCGTCACTCTGGTTAAAGTGTTATGAAAAAAAAGGCTGTTGGGGGCTAGGGAGTATCGAGTTGATCATTATACATGAAGAAATAACCAATTTCATCGTTTGGTTTATGTTTTACACGCGTTTTAAATTTTATTGCCGAAATCGCTTTTTCTCGCCGAGATAAGCACGTTTTCTGAAATGCCGCTCTCCCGTCACTCTGGTTAAAGTGTTATGAAAAAAAAGGCTGTTGGGGGCTAGGGAGTATCGAGTTGATCATTATACATGAAGAAATAACCAATTTCATCGTTTGGTTTATGTTTTACACGCGTTTTAAATTGTATTGCCGAAATCGCTTTTTCTCGCCGAGATAAGCACGTTTTCTGAAATGCCGCTCTCCCGTCACTCTGGTTAAAGTGTTATGAAAAAAAAGGCTGTTGGGGGCTAGGGAGTATCGAGTTGATCATTATACATGAAGAAATAACCAATTTCATCGTTTGGTTTATGTTTTACACGCGTTTTAAATTTTATTGCCGAAATCGCTTTTTCTCGCCGAGATAAGCACGTTTTCTGAAATGCCGCTCTCACCGTCACTCTGGTTAAAGTGTTATGAAAAAAAAAGGCTGTTGGGGGCTAGGGAGTATCGAGTTGATCATTATACATGAAGAAATAACCAATTTCATCGTTTGGTTTATGTTTTACACGCGTTTTAAATTTTATTGCCGAAATCGCTTTTTCTCGCCGAGATAAGCACGTTTTCTGAAATGCCGCTCTCCCCGTCACTCTGGTTAAAGTGTTATGAAAAAAAAGGCTGTTGGGGGCTAGGGAGTATCGAGTTGATCATTATACATGAAGAAATAACCAATTTCATCGTTTGGTTTATGTTTTACACGCGTTTTAAATTTTATTGCCGAAATCGCTTTTTCTCGCCGAGATAAGCACGTTTTCTGAAATGCCCGCTCTCCCGTCACTCTGGTTAAAGTGTTATGAAAAAAAAGGCTGTTGGGGGCTAGGGAGTATCGAGTTGATCATTATACATGAAGAAATAACCAATTTCATCGTTTGGTTTATGTTTTACACGCGTTTTAAATTTTATTGCCGAAATCGCTTTTTCTCGCCGAGATAAGCACGTTTTCTGAAATGCCGCTCTCCCGTCACTCTGGTTAAAGTGTTATGAAAAAAAAGGCTGTTGGGGGCTAGGGAGTATCGAGTTGATCATTATACATGAAGAAATAACCAATTTCATCGTTTGGTTTATGTTTTACACGCGTTTTAAATTTTATTGCCGAAATCGCTTTTTCTCGCCGAGATAAGCACGTTTTCTGAAATGCCGCTCTCACCGTCACTCTGGTTAAAGTGTTATGAAAAAAAAGGCTGTTGGGGGCTAGGGAGTATCGAGTTGATCATTATACATGAAGAAATAACCAATTTCATCGTTTGGTTTATGTTTTACACGCGTTTTAAATTTTATTGCCGAAATCGCTTTTTCTCGCCGAGATAAGCACGTTTTCTGAAATGCCGCTCTCCCGTCACTCTGGTTAAAGTGTTATGAAAAAAAAGGCTGTTGGGGGCTAGGGAGTATCGAGTTGATCATTATACATGAAGAAATAACCAATTTCATCGTTTGGTTTATGTTTTACACGCGTTTTAAATTTTATTGCCGAAATCGCTTTTTCTCGCCGAGATAAGCACGTTTTCTGAAATGCCGCTCTCTCCGTCACTCTGGTTAAAGTGTTATGAAAAAAAAAGGCTGTTGGGGGCTAGGGAGTATCGAGTTGATCATTATACATGAAGAAATAACCAATTTCATCGTTTGGTTTATGTTTTACACGCGTTTTAAATTTTATTGCCGAAATCGCTTTTTTCTCGCCGAGATAAGCACGTTTTCTGAAATGCCGCTCTCCCGTCACTCTGGTTAAAGTGTTATGAAAAAAAAGGCTGTTGGGGGCTAGGGAGTATCGAGTTGATCATTATACATGAAGAAATAACCAATTTCATCGTTTGGTTTATGTTTTACACGCGTTTTAAATTTTATTGCCGAAATCGCTTTTTTCTCGCCGAGATAAGCACGTTTTCTGAAATGCCGCTCTCCCGTCACTCTGGTTAAAGTGTTATGAAAAAAAAGGCTGTTGGGGGGCTAGGGAGTATCGAGTTGATCATTATACATGAAGAAATAACCAATTTCATCGTTTGGTTTATGTTTTACACGCGTTTTAAATTTTATTGCCGAAATCGCTTTTTCTCGCCGAGATAAGCACGTTTTCTGAAATGCCGCTCTCCCGTCACTCTGGTTAAAGTGTTATGAAAAAAAAGGCTGTTGGGGGCTAGGGAGTATCGAGTTGATCATTATACATGAAGAAATAACCAATTTCATCGTTTGGTTTATGTTTTACACGCGTTTTAAATTTTATTGCCGAAATCGCTTTTTCTCGCCGAGATAAGCACGTTTTCTGAAATGCCGCTCTCCCGTCACTCTGGTTAAAGTGTTATGAAAAAAAAGGCTGTTGGGGGCTAGGGAGTATCGAGTTGATCATTATACATGAAGAAATAACCAATTTCATCGTTTGGTTTATGTTTTACACGCGTTTTAAATTTTATTGCCGAAATCGCTTTTTCTCGCCGAGATAAGCACGTTTTCTGAAATGCCGCTCTCCCGTCACTCTGGTTAAAGTGTTATGAAAAAAAAGGCTGTTGGGGGCTAGGGAGTATCGAGTTGATCATTATACATGAAGAAATAACCAATTTCATCGTTTGGTTTATGTTTTACACGCGTTTTAAATTTTATTGCCGAAATCGCTTTTTCTCGCCGAGATAAGCACGTTTTCTGAAATGCCGCTCTCCCGTCACTCTGGTTAAAGTGTTATGAAAAAAAAGGCTGTTGGGGGCTAGGGAGTATCGAGTTGATCATTATACATGAAGAAATAACCAATTTCATCGTTTGGTTTATGTTTTACACGCGTTTTAAATTTTATTGCCGAAATCGCTTTTTCTCGCCGAGATAAGCACGTTTTCTGAAATGCCGCTCTCCCGTCACTCTGGTTAAAGTGTTATGAAAAAAAAGGCTGTTGGGGGCTAGGGAGTATCGAGTTGATCATTATACATGAAGAAATAACCAATTTCATCGTTTGGTTTATGTTTTACACGCGTTTTAAATTTTATTGCCGAAATCGCTTTTTCTCGCCGAGATAAGCACGTTTTCTGAAATGCCGCTCTCCCGTCACTCTGGTTAAAGTGTTATGAAAAAAAAGGCTGTTGGGGGCTAGGGAGTATCGAGTTGATCATTATACATGAAGAAATAACCAATTTCATCGTTTGGTTTATGTTTTACACGCGTTTTAAATTTTATTGCCGAAATCGCTTTTTCTCGCCGAGATAAGCACGTTTTCTGAAATGCCGCTCTCCCGTCACTCTGGTTAAAGTGTTATGAAAAAAAAGGCTGTTGGGGGCTAGGGAGTATCGAGTTGATCATTATACATGAAGAAATAACCAATTTCATCGTTTGGTTTATGTTTTACACGCGTTTTAAATTTTATTGCCGAAATCGCTTTTTCTCGCCGAGATAAGCACGTTTTCTGAAATGCCGCTCTCCCGTCACTCTGGTTAAAGTGTTATGAAAAAAAAGGCTGTTGGGGGCTAGGGAGTATCGAGTTGATCATTATACATGAAGAAATAACCAATTTCATCGTTTGGTTTATGTTTTACACGCGTTTTAAATTTTATTGCCGAAATCGCTTTTTCTCGCCGAGATAAGCACGTTTTCTGAAATGCCGCTCTCCCGTCACTCTGGTTAAAGTGTTATGAAAAAAAAGGCTGTTGGGGGCTAGGGAGTATCGAGTTGATCATTATACATGAAGAAATAACCAATTTCATCGTTTGGTTTATGTTTTACACGCGTTTTAAATTTTATTGCCGAAATCGCTTTTTCTCGCCGAGATAAGCACGTTTTCTGAAATGCCGCTCTCCCGTCACTCTGGTTAAAGTGTTATGAAAAAAAAGGCTGTTGGGGGCTAGGGAGTATCGAGTTGATCATTATACATGAAGAAATAACCAATTTCATCGTTTGGTTTATGTTTTACACGCGTTTTAAATTTTATTGCCGAAATCGCTTTTTCTCGCCGAGATAAGCACGTTTTCTGAAATGCCGCTCTCCCGTCACTCTGGTTAAAGTGTTATGAAAAAAAAGGCTGTTGGGGGCTAGGGAGTATCGAGTTGATCATTATACATGAAGAAATAACCAATTTCATCGTTTGGTTTATGTTTTACACGCGTTTTAAATTTTATTGCCGAAATCGCTTTTTCTCGCCGAGATAAGCACGTTTTCTGAAATGCCGCTCTCCCGTCACTCTGGTTAAAGTGTTATGAAAAAAAAGGCTGTTGGGGGCTAGGGAGTATCGAGTTGATCATTATACATGAAGAAATAACCAATTTCATCGTTTGGTTTATGTTTTACACGCGTTTTAAATTTTATTGCCGAAATCGCTTTTTCTCGCCGAGATAAGCACGTTTTCTGAAATGCCGCTCTCCCGTCACTCTGGTTAAAGTGTTATGAAAAAAAAGGCTGTTGGGGGCTAGGGAGTATCGAGTTGATCATTATACATGAAGAAATAACCAATTTCATCGTTTGGTTTATGTTTTACACGCGTTTTAAATTTTATTGCCGAAATCGCTTTTTCTCGCCGAGATAAGCACGTTTTCTGAAATGCCGCTCTCCCGTCACTCTGGTTAAAGTGTTATGAAAAAAAAGGCTGTTGGGGGCTAGGGAGTATCGAGTTGATCATTATACATGAAGAAATAACCAATTTCATCGTTTGGTTTATGTTTTACACGCGTTTTAAATTTTATTGCCGAAATCGCTTTTTCTCGCCGAGATAAGCACGTTTTCTGAAATGCCGCTCTCCCGTCACTCTGGTTAAAGTGTTATGAAAAAAAAGGCTGTTGGGGGCTAGGGAGTATCGAGTTGATCATTATACATGAAGAAATAACCAATTTCATCGTTTGGTTTATGTTTTACACGCGTTTTAAATTTTATTGCCGAAATCGCTTTTTCTCGCCGAGATAAGCACGTTTTCTGAAATGCCGCTCTCCCGTCACTCTGGTTAAAGTGTTATGAAAAAAAAGGCTGTTGGGGGCTAGGGAGTATCGAGTTGATCATTATACATGAAGAAATAACCAATTTCATCGTTTGGTTTATGTTTTACACGCGTTTTAAATTTTATTGCCGAAATCGCTTTTTCTCGCCGAGATAAGCACGTTTTCTGAAATGCCGCTCTCCCGTCACTCTGGTTAAAGTGTTATGAAAAAAAAGGCTGTTGGGGGCTAGGGAGTATCGAGTTGATCATTATACATGAAGAAATAACCAATTTCATCGTTTGGTTTATGTTTTACACGCGTTTTAAATTTTATTGCCGAAATCGCTTTTTCTCGCCGAGATAAGCACGTTTTCTGAAATGCCGCTCTCCCGTCACTCTGGTTAAAGTGTTATGAAAAAAAAGGCTGTTGGGGGCTAGGGAGTATCGAGTTGATCATTATACATGAAGAAATAACCAATTTCATCGTTTGGTTTATGTTTTACACGCGTTTTAAATTTTATTGCCGAAATCGCTTTTTCTCGCCGAGATAAGCACGTTTTCTGAAATGCCGCTCTCCCGTCACTCTGGTTAAAGTGTTATGAAAAAAAAGGCTGTTGGGGGCTAGGGAGTATCGAGTTGATCATTATACATGAAGAAATAACCAATTTCATCGTTTGGTTTATGTTTTACACGCGTTTTAAATTTTATTGCCGAAATCGCTTTTTCTCGCCGAGATAAGCACGTTTTCTGAAATGCCGCTCTCCCGTCACTCTGGTTAAAGTGTTATGAAAAAAAAGGCTGTTGGGGGCTAGGGAGTATCGAGTTGATCATTATACATGAAGAAATAACCAATTTCATCGTTTGGTTTATGTTTTACACGCGTTTTAAATTTTATTGCCGAAATCGCTTTTTCTCGCCGAGATAAGCACGTTTTCTGAAATGCCGCTCTCCCGTCACTCTGGTTAAAGTGTTATGAAAAAAAAGGCTGTTGGGGGCTAGGGAGTATCGAGTTGATCATTATACATGAAGAAATAACCAATTTCATCGTTTGGTTTATGTTTTACACGCGTTTTAAATTTTATTGCCGAAATCGCTTTTTCTCGCCGAGATAAGCACGTTTTCTGAAATGCCGCTCTCCCGTCACTCTGGTTAAAGTGTTATGAAAAAAAAGGCTGTTGGGGGCTAGGGAGTATCGAGTTGATCATTATACATGAAGAAATAACCAATTTCATCGTTTGGTTTATGTTTTACACGCGTTTTAAATTTTATTGCCGAAATCGCTTTTTCTCGCCGAGATAAGCACGTTTTCTGAAATGCCGCTCTCCCGTCACTCTGGTTAAAGTGTTATGAAAAAAAAGGCTGTTGGGGGCTAGGGAGTATCGAGTTGATCATTATACATGAAGAAATAACCAATTTCATCGTTTGGTTTATGTTTTACACGCGTTTTAAATTTTATTGCCGAAATCGCTTTTTCTCGCCGAGATAAGCACGTTTTCTGAAATGCCGCTCTCCCGTCACTCTGGTTAAAGTGTTATGAAAAAAAAGGCTGTTGGGGGCTAGGGAGTATCGAGTTGATCATTATACATGAAGAAATAACCAATTTCATCGTTTGGTTTATGTTTTACACGCGTTTTAAATTTTATTGCCGAAATCGCTTTTTCTCGCCGAGATAAGCACGTTTTCTGAAATGCCGCTCTCCCGTCACTCTGGTTAAAGTGTTATGAAAAAAAAGGCTGTTGGGGGCTAGGGAGTATCGAGTTGATCATTATACATGAAGAAATAACCAATTTCATCGTTTGGTTTATGTTTTACACGCGTTTTAAATTTTATTGCCGAAATCGCTTTTTCTCGCCGAGATAAGCACGTTTTCTGAAATGCCGCTCTCCCGTCACTCTGGTTAAAGTGTTATGAAAAAAAAGGCTGTTGGGGGCTAGGGAGTATCGAGTTGATCATTATACATGAAGAAATAACCAATTTCATCGTTTGGTTTATGTTTTACACGCGTTTTAAATTTTATTGCCGAAATCGCTTTTTCTCGCCGAGATAAGCACGTTTTCTGAAATGCCGCTCTCCCGTCACTCTGGTTAAAGTGTTATGAAAAAAAAGGCTGTTGGGGGCTAGGGAGTATCGAGTTGATCATTATACATGAAGAAATAACCAATTTCATCGTTTGGTTTATGTTTTACACGCGTTTTAAATTTTATTGCCGAAATCGCTTTTTCTCGCCGAGATAAGCACGTTTTCTGAAATGCCGCTCTCCCGTCACTCTGGTTAAAGTGTTATGAAAAAAAAGGCTGTTGGGGGCTAGGGAGTATCGAGTTGATCATTATACATGAAGAAATAACCAATTTCATCGTTTGGTTTATGTTTTACACGCGTTTTAAATTTTATTGCCGAAATCGCTTTTTCTCGCCGAGATAAGCACGTTTTCTGAAATGCCGCTCTCCCGTCACTCTGGTTAAAGTGTTATGAAAAAAAAGGCTGTTGGGGGCTAGGGAGTATCGAGTTGATCATTATACATGAAGAAATAACCAATTTCATCGTTTGGTTTATGTTTTACACGCGTTTTAAATTTTATTGCCGAAATCGCTTTTTCTCGCCGAGATAAGCACGTTTTCTGAAATGCCGCTCTCCCGTCACTCTGGTTAAAGTGTTATGAAAAAAAAGGCTGTTGGGGGCTAGGGAGTATCGAGTTGATCATTATACATGAAGAAATAACCAATTTCATCGTTTGGTTTATGTTTTACACGCGTTTTAAATTTTATTGCCGAAATCGCTTTTTCTCGCCGAGATAAGCACGTTTTCTGAAATGCCGCTCTCCCGTCACTCTGGTTAAAGTGTTATGAAAAAAAAGGCTGTTGGGGGCTAGGGAGTATCGAGTTGATCATTATACATGAAGAAATAACCAATTTCATCGTTTGGTTTATGTTTTACACGCGTTTTAAATTTTATTGCCGAAATCGCTTTTTCTCGCCGAGATAAGCACGTTTTCTGAAATGCCGCTCTCCCGTCACTCTGGTTAAAGTGTTATGAAAAAAAAGGCTGTTGGGGGCTAGGGAGTATCGAGTTGATCATTATACATGAAGAAATAACCAATTTCATCGTTTGGTTTATGTTTTACACGCGTTTTAAATTTTATTGCCGAAATCGCTTTTTCTCGCCGAGATAAGCACGTTTTCTGAAATGCCGCTCTCCCGTCACTCTGGTTAAAGTGTTATGAAAAAAAAGGCTGTTGGGGGCTAGGGAGTATCGAGTTGATCATTATACATGAAGAAATAACCAATTTCATCGTTTGGTTTATGTTTTACACGCGTTTTAAATTTTATTGCCGAAATCGCTTTTTCTCGCCGAGATAAGCACGTTTTCTGAAATGCCGCTCTCCCGTCACTCTGGTTAAAGTGTTATGAAAAAAAAGGCTGTTGGGGGCTAGGGAGTATCGAGTTGATCATTATACATGAAGAAATAACCAATTTCATCGTTTGGTTTATGTTTTACACGCGTTTTAAATTTTATTGCCGAAATCGCTTTTTCTCGCCGAGATAAGCACGTTTTCTGAAATGCCGCTCTCCCGTCACTCTGGTTAAAGTGTTATGAAAAAAAAGGCTGTTGGGGGCTAGGGAGTATCGAGTTGATCATTATACATGAAGAAATAACCAATTTCATCGTTTGGTTTATGTTTTACACGCGTTTTAAATTTTATTGCCGAAATCGCTTTTTCTCGCCGAGATAAGCACGTTTTCTGAAATGCCGCTCTCCCGTCACTCTGGTTAAAGTGTTATGAAAAAAAAGGCTGTTGGGGGCTAGGGAGTATCGAGTTGATCATTATACATGAAGAAATAACCAATTTCATCGTTTGGTTTATGTTTTACACGCGTTTTAAATTTTATTGCCGAAATCGCTTTTTCTCGCCGAGATAAGCACGTTTTCTGAAATGCCGCTCTCCCGTCACTCTGGTTAAAGTGTTATGAAAAAAAAGGCTGTTGGGGGCTAGGGAGTATCGAGTTGATCATTATACATGAAGAAATAACCAATTTCATCGTTTGGTTTATGTTTTACACGCGTTTTAAATTTTATTGCCGAAATCGCTTTTTCTCGCCGAGATAAGCACGTTTTCTGAAATGCCGCTCTCCCGTCACTCTGGTTAAAGTGTTATGAAAAAAAAGGCTGTTGGGGGCTAGGGAGTATCGAGTTGATCATTATACATGAAGAAATAACCAATTTCATCGTTTGGTTTATGTTTTACACGCGTTTTAAATTTTATTGCCGAAATCGCTTTTTCTCGCCGAGATAAGCACGTTTTCTGAAATGCCGCTCTCCCGTCACTCTGGTTAAAGTGTTATGAAAAAAAAGGCTGTTGGGGGCTAGGGAGTATCGAGTTGATCATTATACATGAAGAAATAACCAATTTCATCGTTTGGTTTATGTTTTACACGCGTTTTAAATTTTATTGCCGAAATCGCTTTTTCTCGCCGAGATAAGCACGTTTTCTGAAATGCCGCTCTCCCGTCACTCTGGTTAAAGTGTTATGAAAAAAAAGGCTGTTGGGGGCTAGGGAGTATCGAGTTGATCATTATACATGAAGAAATAACCAATTTCATCGTTTGGTTTATGTTTTACACGCGTTTTAAATTTTATTGCCGAAATCGCTTTTTCTCGCCGAGATAAGCACGTTTTCTGAAATGCCGCTCTCCCGTCACTCTGGTTAAAGTGTTATGAAAAAAAAGGCTGTTGGGGGCTAGGGAGTATCGAGTTGATCATTATACATGAAGAAATAACCAATTTCATCGTTTGGTTTATGTTTTACACGCGTTTTAAATTTTATTGCCGAAATCGCTTTTTCTCGCCGAGATAAGCACGTTTTCTGAAATAGCCGCTCTCCCGTCACTCTGGTTAAAGTGTTATGAAAAAAAAGGCTGTTGGGGGCTAGGGAGTATCGAGTTGATCATTATACATGAAGAAATAACCAATTTCATCGTTTGGTTTATGTTTTACACGCGTTTTAAATTTTATTGCCGAAATCGCTTTTTCTCGCCGAGATAAGCACGTTTTCTGAAATGCCGCTCTCCCGTCACTCTGGTTAAAGTGTTATGAAAAAAAAGGCTGTTGGGGGCTAGGGAGTATCGAGTTGATCATTATACATGAAGAAATAACCAATTTCATCGTTTGGTTTATGTTTTACACGCGTTTTAAATTTTATTGCCGAAATCGCTTTTTCTCGCCGAGATAAGCACGTTTTCTGAAATGCCGCTCTCCCGTCACTCTGGTTAAAGTGTTATGAAAAAAAAGGCTGTTGGGGGCTAGGGAGTATCGAGTTGATCATTATACATGAAGAAATAACCAATTTCATCGTTTGGTTTATGTTTTACACGCGTTTTAAATTTTATTGCCGAAATCGCTTTTTCTCGCCGAGATAAGCACGTTTTCTGAAATGCCGCTCTCCCGTCACTCTGGTTAAAGTGTTATGAAAAAAAAGGCTGTTGGGGGCTAGGGAGTATCGAGTTGATCATTATACATGAAGAAATAACCAATTTCATCGTTTGGTTTATGTTTTACACGCGTTTTAAATTTTATTGCCGAAATCGCTTTTTCTCGCCGAGATAAGCACGTTTTCTGAAATGCCGCTCTCCCGTCACTCTGGTTAAAGTGTTATGAAAAAAAAGGCTGTTGGGGGCTAGGGAGTATCGAGTTGATCATTATACATGAAGAAATAACCAATTTCATCGTTTGGTTTATGTTTTACACGCGTTTTAAATTTTATTGCCGAAATCGCTTTTTCTCGCCGAGATAAGCACGTTTTCTGAAATGCCGCTCTCCCGTCACTCTGGTTAAAGTGTTATGAAAAAAAAGGCTGTTGGGGGCTAGGGAGTATCGAGTTGATCATTATACATGAAGAAATAACCAATTTCATCGTTTGGTTTATGTTTTACACGCGTTTTAAATTTTATTGCCGAAATCGCTTTTTCTCGCCGAGATAAGCACGTTTTCTGAAATGCCGCTCTCCCGTCACTCTGGTTAAAGTGTTATGA
>NW_028232490.1:20000-32362 GCF_054491065.1 Syngnathus leptorhynchus | reverse complement strand
GGCACCGGCGCTGAGCGGACGCCAAAGCTCGGCAGGGCCGTGGGCACTTTGCCACTTTTTCGCCACAATTGGCTGTGAGCTCCAGGAGGAGACCGTTATTTTTCGTCATTCTAGGCCGGTTGCAGAACCGGCGCGGCTCGGATGCACGAGCCCGCAGAGCCGTGGGCACTTAGAAAAATTTCAGAGAGGCGACACTTTGCCATTTTTTCAGAGAGGTGACACTTAGTCGTTTTTTCGAAAGTTGACACTTAGCCGTTTTTTCGAAAGTTGACACTTAGTCGTTTTTTCGAAAGTTGACACTTAGTCGTTTTTTTCGCCAAAGTGCCCACCTCCAGCGCGTGCCACGGCGCTTTCCAGGTCTTCTATCCGACCTTGTGCTGTCGAGGGACGGCGTGTCCGACGCCGTGGGGAGACCAGCACCATCTCCTCCATACTCGTAAACGAGGTGCTTTGGAAAACGGGGGGAAAGTCGATGAGTACACTGACTACTGGGACCATTTCATTGTACTCTGGCGCACCTGAAGACCAAAAAAGGTACTGCACCTTAGCCCGGGTACCTCACCCCCTGGTACCTCGAGGTGAGCTCCAGGGAGAGAGGCTGATTTTTTGCTTTTTGAGGCCGACCACCGAACCGGCGCGGGGCGGACTCACAAGCCCCGCAGAGCCGTGGGCACTTAGTCGTTTTTTCGAAAGTTGACACTTAGTCGTTTTTTCGCCGATTTTGCTGGGACCTCCAGGCGAGGACCGGCGTTTTTCGTCTTCCGGGTCCGACCCGGGAACCAGCGCCGAGCGGACACATTCGCTCGCTAGTGCCGTTGGCACTTAGAAAATTTTTCGTTTGTCATGAGCTCCGGGCGGAGACCGGCGTTTTTCGTCTTCCGGGTCCGACCCGGGAACCAGCGCCGAGCGGACACATTCGCTCGCAAGTGCCGTTGGCACTTAGAAAATTTTTCGTTTGTCATGAGCTCCGGGCGGAGAGCGGCGTTTTTCGTCTTCCGGGTTCGACCCGGGAACCAGCGCCGAGCGGACACATTCGCTCGCTAGTGCCGTTGGCACTTAGAAAATGTTTCGTTTGTCATGAGCTCCGGGCGGAGAGCGGCGTTTTCGTCTTCCGGGTTCGACCCGGGAACCAGCGCCGAGCGGACACATTCGCTCGCTAGTGCCGTTGGCACTTAGAAAATTTTTCGTTTGTCATGAGCTCCGGGCGGAGAGCGGCGTTTTTCGTCTTCCGGGTTCGACCCGGGAACCAGCGCCGAGCGGACACATTCGCTCGCTAGTGCCGTTGGCACTTAGAAAATTTTTCGTTTGTCATGAGCTCCGGGCGGAGAGCGGCGTTTTTCGTCTTCCGGGTTCGACCCGGGAACCAGCGCCGAGCGGACACATTCGCTCGCTAGTGCCGTTGGCACTTAGAAAATTTTTCGTTTGTCATGAGCTCCGGGCGGAGACCGGCATTTTTCGTCATTCGAGGCCGACGGGGGAACCAGCCGGAGCGGACACGTTTGCTCGGAAGAGCCGTTGGCACTTAGAAAAAATTCCGTGTCTCGTGAGCTCCAGGGGGGACAGGCTGGTTTTATTCATCCGTAGCCGACATGGGAACCAGCGCGGAGCGGATTGGTGTTGCGCTGCCATATACCTCATCTCTCTCAAGAGTCCCCCCCTTATACGTGCCGATGGTGTTTTGGAAAACGGG
This sequence comes from Syngnathus leptorhynchus, assembly GCF_054491065.1. Lineage (NCBI taxonomy): Eukaryota > Metazoa > Chordata > Actinopteri > Syngnathiformes > Syngnathidae > Syngnathus > Syngnathus leptorhynchus. Next base: position 30,672 of record NW_028232490.1, on the reverse strand, counting down.
GGTAACTGGATGAGTACACTGACTAGTGGGACCCAAGTACACTAATAGCCCCTGGTACCTAAAATGGAAGTATAGAGGCCGACTTTCGGGCAAGATCACGCCGGGTTAGGCTTCCAGGACCTCGGCTAAGCAATTTTAACGGGTTGCCCGGTTCTTTTTTGAACCAGCCCGGTTCTTTTTTTTTATCCAGCCCGGTTCTTTTTACACTTCCAGCTGGAGCTCGGGAGCGGCTTTTTGCACAAGATCACGCCGTGTTAGGCTTCCAGGACCTCAGCTAAGCAATTTTAACGGGTCGCCCGGTTCTTTTTTGATCCAGCCCGGTTCTTTTTTTTATCCAGCCTGGTTCTTTTTACACTTCCAGCTGGAGCTCGGGAGCGGCTTTTTGCACAAGAACACGCCGTGTTAGGCTTCCAGGACCTCGGCTAAGCAATTTTAACGGTCGCCCGGTTCTTTTTTGATCCAGCCCGGTTCTTTTTTTATCCAGCCTGGTTCTTTTTACACTTCCAGCTGGAGCTCGGGAGCGGCTTTTTGCACAAGAACACGCCGTGTTAGGCTTCCAGGACCTCGGCTAAGCAATTTTAACGGGTCGCCCGGTTCTTTTTTGATCCAGCCCGGTTCTTTTTTTTAATCCAGCCTGGTTCTTTTTACACTTCCAGCTGGAGCTCGGGAGCGGCTTTTTGCACAAGATCACGCCGTGTTAGGCTTCCAGGACCTCGGCTAAGCAATTTTAACGGGTCGCCCGGTTCTTTTTTGATCCAGCCCGGTTCTTTTTTTTATCCAGCCTGGTTCTTTTTACACTTCCAGCTGGAGCTCGGGAGCGGCTTTTTGCACAAGATCACGCCGTGTTAGGCTTCCAGGACCTCGGCTAAGCAATTTTAACGGGTCGCCCGGTTCTTTTTTTTTATCCAGCCCGGTTCTTTTTTTATCCAGCCCGGTTCTTTTTACACTTCCAGCTGGAGCTCGGGAGCGGCTTTTTGCACAAGATCACGCCGTGTTAGGCTTCCAGGACCTCGGCTAAGCAATTTTAACGGGTTGCCCGGTTCTTTTTTGAACCAGCCCGGTTCTTTTTTTTATCCAGCCTGGTTCTTTTTACACTTCCAGCTGGAGCTCGGGAGCGGCTTTTTGCACAAGAACACGCCGTGTTAGGCTTCCAGGACCTCGGCTAAGCAATTTTAACGGGTCGCCCGGTTCTTTTTTGATCCAGCCCGGTTCTTTTTTTTATCCAGCCTGGTTCTTTTTACACTTCCAGCTGGAGCTCGGGAGCGGCTTTTTGCACAAGAACACGCCGTGTTAGGCTTCCAGGACCTCGGCTAAGCAATTTTAACGGGTTGCCCGGTTCTTTTTTGAACCAGCCCGGTTCTTTTTTTTATCCAGCCTGGTTCTTTTTACACTTCCAGCTGGAGCTCGGGAGCGGCTTTTTGCACAAGAACACGCCGTGTTAGGCTTCCAGGACCTCGGCTAAGCAATTTTAACGGGTCGCCCGGTTCTTTTTTGATCCAGCCCGGTTCTTTTTTTATCCAGCCTGGTTCTTTTTACACTTCCAGCTGGAGCTCGGAGCGGCTTTTTGCACAAGATCACGCCGTGTTAGGCTTCCAGGACCTCGGCTAAGCAATTTTAACGGGTCGCCCGGTTCTTTTTTTTATCCAGCCCGGTTCTTTTTTTATCCAGCCCGGTTCTTTTTACACTTCCAGCTGGAGCTCGGGAGCGGCTTTTTGCACAAGATCACGCCGTGTTAGGCTTCCAGGACCTCGGCTAAGCAATTTTAACGGGTCGCCCCGGTTCTTTTTTGATCCAGCCCGGTTCTTTTTTTTATCCAGCCTGGTTCTTTTTACACTTCCAGCTGGAGCTCGGGAGCGGCTTTTTGCACAAGAACACGCCGTGTTAGGCTTCCAGGACCTCGGCTAAGCATTTTAACGGGTCGCCCGGTTCTTTTTTTTTATCCAGCCCGGTTCTTTTTTTATCCAGCCCGGTTCTTTTTACACTTCCAGCTGGAGCTCGGGAGCGGCTTTTTGCACAAGATCACGCCGTGTTAGGCTTCCAGGACCTCGGCTAAGCAATTTTAACGGGTCGCCCGGTTCTTTTTTGATCCAGCCCGGTTCTTTTTTTTATCCAGCCTGGTTCTTTTTACACTTCCAGCTGGAGCTCGGGAGCGGCTTTTTGCACAAGAACACGCCGTGTTAGGCTTCCAGGACCTCGGCTAAGCAATTTTAACGGGTCGCCCGGTTCTTTTTTTTATCCAGCCCGGTTCTTTTTTTATCCAGCCCGGTTCTTTTTACACTTCCAGCTGGAGCTCGGGAGCGGCTTTTTGCACAAGATCACGCCGTGTTAGGCTTCCAGGACCTCGGCTAAGCAATTTTAACGGGTCGCCCGGTTCTTTTTTGATCCAGCCCGGTTCTTTTTTTTATCCAGCCCGGTTCTTTTTACACTTCCAGCTGGAGCTTGGGAGCGGCTTTTTGCACAAGAACACGCCGTGTTAGGCTTCCAGGACCTCGGCTAAGCAATTTTAACGGGTCGCCCGGTTCTTTTTTGATCCAGCCCGGTTCTTTTTTTATCCAGCCCGGTTCTTTTTACACTTCCAGCTGGAGCTCGGGAGCGGCTTTTTGCACAAGATCACGCCGGGTTAGGCTTCCAGGACCTCGGCTAAGCAATTTTAACGGGTCGCCCGGTTCTTTTTTGATCCAGCCCGGTTCTTTTTTTATCCAGCCCGGTTCTTTTTACACTTCCAGCTGGAGCTCGGGAGCGGTTTTTTGCACAAGATCACGCCGTGTTAGGCTTCCAGGACCTCGGCTAAGCAATTTTAACGGGTCGCCCGGTTCTTTTTTGATCCAGCCCGGTTCTTTTTTTTATCCAGCCCGGTTCTTTTCACACTTCCAGCTGGAGCTCGGCAGCGGCTATTTGCACAAGATCACGCCGGGTTAGGCTTCCAGGACCTCGGCTAAGCAATTTTAACGGGTCGCCCGGTTCTTTTTTGATCCAGCCCGGTTCTTTTTTTATCCAGCCCGGTTCTTTTTACACTTCCAGCTGGAGCTCGGGAGCGGCTTTTTGCACAAGATCACGCCGTGTTAGGCTTCCAGGACCTCGGCTAAGCAATTTTAACGGGTCGCCCGGTTCTTTTTTGATCCAGCCCGGTTCTTTTTTTATCCAGCCCGGTTCTTTTTACACTTCCAGCTGGAGCTCGGGAGCGGTTTTTTGCACAAGATCACGCCGTGTTAGGCTTCCAGGACCTCGGCTAAGCAATTTTAACGGGCCGCCCGGTTCTTTTTTGATCCAGCCCGGTCTTTTTTGATCCAGCCCGGTTCTTTTTCCACTTCCAGCTGGAGCTCAGCAGCGGCTTTTTGCACAAGATCACGCCGGGTTAGGCTTCCAGGACCTCGGCTAAGCAATTTTAACGGTCGCCCGGTTCTTTTTTGATCCAGCCGGTTCTTTTTTTATCCAGCCCGGTTCTTTTTACACTTCCAGCTGGAGCTCGGGAGCGGTTTTTTGCACAAGATCACGCCGTGTTAGGCTTCCAGGACCTCGGCTAAGCAATTTTAACGGGCCGCCCGGTTCTTTTTTGATCCAGCCCGGTTCTTTTTTGATCCAGCCCGGTTCTTTTTCACTTCCAGCTGGAGCTCAGCAGCGGCTTTTTGCACAAGATCACGCCGGGTTAGGCTTCCAGGACTCGGCTAAGCACTTCTAACGGGTCGCCCGGTTCTTTTTTTGAACCAGCCCGGTTCTTTTTACACTTCCAGCTGGAGCTCAGCAGCGGCTTTTTGCACAAGATCACGCCGGGTTAGGGTTCCAGGACCTCGGCTAAGCAATTTTAACGGGCCGCCCGGTTCTTTTTTTGATCCAGCCCGGTTCTTTTTACACTTCCAGCTGGAGCTCAGCAGCGGCTTTTTGCACAAGATCACGCCGGGTTAGGCTTCCAGGACCTCGCCTAAGCACTTCTAACGGGCCCTGGTCCACCCCTGCCAGCGCATTTCAAAACTTGGCATTAATTTCGACCTAAGAGACGAAGTCTGATTTTTTTCTACCACTTGGGCGGCCTTTTTGCACCCAGAACACCCGCACCGGCACCATAAATTCGAAGGGTGCCGAGTGCGTCGGCGCAGATTCTGCGACGGAGTGACACTTCCCTCTTGTGGACATTCGGCGGTAGGTGAAATGCGCACTCGGTCTTCTCTTTTCTTTTCCTTCCAGTGAAACTTTGGCAACATTCTGCGAGCTGCTGGCTTCCAGAACCTCGGCCAAGCAGGTGGAGGATTTTTTTCCACTTCCAGCTGGAGGTGAGGAGGGACTTTTTGGGCAAGATCACGCCGACTTAGCAAGCAAGGTGGAAGTGCCAGCATGCTCCGTGGCTGGAAGTGTGGATGTGCCAGCACCCTCCCTGCCTATGGAAGTGTGGAGCTCCAGCACCCTCCCTGCCTATGGAAGTGTGGAGCTCCAGCACCCTCCCTGCCTATGGAAGTGTGGAGCTCCAGCACCCTCCCTGCCTATGGAAGTGTGGAGCTCCAGCACCCTCCCTGCCTATGGAAGTGTGGAGCTCCAGCACCCTCCCTGCCTATGGAAGTGTGGAGCTCCAGCACCCTCCCTGCCTATGGAAGTGTGGAGCTCCAGCACCCTCCCTGCCTATGGAAGTGTGGAGCTCCAGCACCCTCCCTGCCTATGGAAGTGTGGAGCTCCAGCACCCTCCCTGCCTATGGAAGTGTGGAGCTCCAGCACCCTCCCTGCCTATGGAAGTGTGGAGCTCCAGCACCCTCCCTGCCTATGGAAGTGTGGAGCTCCAGCACCCTCCCTGCCTATGGAAGTGTGGAGCTCCAGCACCCTCCCTGCCTATGGAAGTGTGGAGCTCCAGCACCCTCCCTGCCTATGGAAGTGTGGAGCTCCAGCACCCTCCCTGCCTATGGAAGTGTGGAGCTCCAGCACCCTCCCTGCCTATGGAAGTGTGGAGCTCCAGCACCCTCCCTGCCTATGGAAGTGTGGAGCTCCAGCACCCTCCCTGCCTATGGAAGTGTGGAGCTCCAGCACCCTCCCTGCCTATGGAAGTGTGGAGCTCCAGCACCCTCCCTGCCTATGGAAGTGTGGAGCTCCAGCACCCTCCCTGCCTATGGAAGTGTGGAGCTCCAGCACCCTCCCTGCCTATGGAAGTGTGGAGCTCCAGCACCCTCCCTGCCTATGGAAGTGTGGAGCTCCAGCACCCTCCCTGCCTATGGAAGTGTGGAGCTCCAGCACCCTCCCTGCCTATGGAAGTGTGGAGCTCCAGCACCCTCCCTGCCTATGGAAGTGTGGAGCTCCAGCACCCTCCCTGCCTATGGAAGTGTGGAGCTCCAGCACCCTCCCTGCCTATGGAAGTGTGGAGCTCCAGCACCCTCCCTGCCTATGGAAGTGTGGAGCTCCAGCACCCTCCCTGCCTATGGAAGTGTGGAGCTCCAGCACCCTCCCTGCCTATGGAAGTGTGGAGCTCCAGCACCCTCCCTGCCTATGGAAGTGTGGAGCTCCAGCACCCTCCCTGCCTATGGAAGTGTGGAGCTCCAGCACCCTCCCTGCCTATGGAAGTGTGGAGCTCCAGCACCCTCCCTGCCTATGGAAGTGTGGAGCTCCAGCACCCTCCCTGCCTATGGAAGTGTGGAGCTCCAGCACCCTCCCTGCCTATGGAAGTGTGGAGCTCCAGCACCCTCCCTGCCTATGGAAGTGTGGAGCTCCAGCACCCTCCCTGCCTATGGAAGTGTGGAGCTCCAGCACCCTCCCTGCCTATGGAAGTGTGGAGCTCCAGCACCCTCCCTGCCTATGGAAGTGTGGAGCTCCAGCACCCTCCCTGCCTATGGAAGTGTGGAGCTCCAGCACCCTCCCTGCCTATGGAAGTGTGGAGCTCCAGCACCCTCCCTGCCTATGGAAGTGTGGAGCTCCAGCACCCTCCCTGCCTATGGAAGTGTGGAGCTCCAGCACCCTCCCTGCCTATGGAAGTGTGGAGCTCCAGCACCCTCCCTGCCTATGGAAGTGTGGAGCTCCAGCACCCTCCCTGCCTATGGAAGTGTGGAGCTCCAGCACCCTCCCTGCCTATGGAAGTGTGGAGCTCCAGCACCCTCCCTGCCTATGGAAGTGTGGAGCTCCAGCACCCTCCCTGCCTATGGAAGTGTGGAGCTCCAGCACCCTCCCTGCCTATGGAAGTGTGGAGCTCCAGCACCCTCCCTGCCTATGGAAGTGTGGAGCTCCAGCACCCTCCCTGCCTATGGAAGTGTGGAGCTCCAGCACCCTCCCTGCCTATGGAAGTGTGGAGCTCCAGCACCCTCCCTGCCTATGGAAGTGTGGAGCTCCAGCACCCTCCCTGCCTATGGAAGTGTGGAGCTCCAGCACCCTCCCTGCCTATGGAAGTGTGGAGCTCCAGCACCCTCCCTGCCTATGGAAGTGTGGAGCTCCAGCACCCTCCCTGCCTATGGAAGTGTGGAGCTCCAGCACCCTCCCTGCCTATGGAAGTGTGGAGCTCCAGCACCCTCCCTGCCTATGGAAGTGTGGAGCTCCAGCACCCTCCCTGCCTATGGAAGTGTGGAGCTCAGCACCCTCCCTGCCTATGGAAGTGTGGAGCTCCAGCACCCTCCCTGCCTATGGAAGTGTGGAGCTCCAGCACCCTCCCTGCCTATGGAAGTGTGGAGCTCCAGCACCCTCCCTGCCTATGGAAGTGTGGAGCTCCAGCACCCTCCCTGCCTATGGAAGTGTGGAGCTCCAGCACCCTCCCTGCCTATGGAAGTGTGGAGCTCCAGCACCCTCCCTGCCTATGGAAGTGTGGAGCTCCAGCACCCTCCCTGCCTATGGAAGTGTGGAGCTCCAGCACCCTCCCTGCCTATGGAAGTGTGGAGCTCCAGCACCCTCCCTGCCTATGGAAGTGTGGAGCTCCAGCACCCTCCCTGCCTATGGAAGTGTGGAGCTCCAGCACCCTCCCTGCCTATGGAAGTGTGGAGCTCCAGCACCCTCCCTGCCTATGGAAGTGTGGAGCTCCAGCACCCTCCCTGCCTATGGAAGTGTGGAGCTCCAGCACCCTCCCTGCCTATGGAAGTGTGGAGCTCCAGCACCCTCCCTGCCTATGGAAGTGTGGAGCTCCAGCACCCTCCCTGCCTATGGAAGTGTGGAGCTCCAGCACCCTCCCTGCCTATGGAAGTGTGGAGCTCCAGCACCCTCCCTGCCTATGGAAGTGTGGAGCTCCAGCACCCTCCCTGCCTATGGAAGTGTGGAGCTCCAGCACCCTCCCTGCCTATGGAAGTGTGGAGCTCCAGCACCCTCCCTGCCTATGGAAGTGTGGAGCTCCAGCACCCTCCCTGCCTATGGAAGTGTGGAGCTCCAGCACCCTCCCTGCCTATGGAAGTGTGGAGCTCCAGCACCCTCCCTGCCTATGGAAGTGTGGAGCTCCAGCACCCTCCCTGCCTATGGAAGTGTGGAGCTCCAGCACCCTCCCTGCCTATGGAAGTGTGGAGCTCCAGCACCCTCCCTGCCTATGGAAGTGTGGAGCTCCAGCACCCTCCCTGCCTATGGAAGTGTGGAGCTCCAGCACCCTCCCTGCCTATGGAAGTGTGGAGCTCCAGCACCCTCCCTGCCTATGGAAGTGTGGAGCTCCAGCACCCTCCCTGCCTATGGAAGTGTGGAGCTCCAGCACCCTCCCTGCCTATGGAAGAGCCACCTCCGCGGGCATGCTGCTCAACCACGCCGGCCCAGAGTTCCAGCCGCTCGGCTACACTCTCTCACAAGCCCCGCCTGGAGCTCCCCAGCCCACCCCTGGTACCTCAACTACCGAGGCCAGCCGCTCGACCAGGCCGGCCCAGAGTTCCAGCCGCTCGGCTTCACTCTCTCACAAGCCCCGCCTGGAGCTCCCCAGCCGCCCCTGGTACCTCAACTACCGAGGCCAGCCGCTCGACCAGGCCGGCCGAGAGTTCCAGCCGCTCGGCTTCACTCTCTCACAAGACCCGCCTGGAGCTCCCCGCCCCACCCCTGGTACCTCAACTACCGAGGCCAGCCGCTCGACCACGCCGGCGCAGAGTTCCAGCCGCTCGGATAAGCTCTGTCACTCACCCGCCGCGCAGCCACCGGTAACGGGGAAATGTCGCCGCCTTGTGGACACGCCGTTGTAAATGAATGGCTTTCGCACTTAGTGCAATTTTAGCCAACTCTCTGACTGGAGCTATGGAAGTATGGAGCTATGGAGCCACCAGCCACCCAGGCTGGAGCTATGGAGCTATGGAGCTCTGGTGCTATGGAGCTATGGAGCTCTGGTGCTATGGAGCCCTGGAGCTATGGAGCCCTGGAGCTATGGAGCTATGGAGCTCTGGTGCTATGGAGCTATGGAGCTCTGGTGCTATGGAGCTATGGAGCTCTGGTGCTATGGAGCTATGGAGCTCTGGTGCTATGGAGCTATGGAGCTCTGGTGCTATGGAGCTATGGAGCTCTGGTGCTATGGAGCTATGGAGCTCTGGTGCTATGGAGCTATGGAGCTCTGGTGCTATGGAGCTATGGAGCTATGGAGCCACAGCCAGCACCCTCCGTGGCTGGATCAATGGAAGTGTTTTAGGTACCAGGCAGCCAAAGGGCCGAGGCCTCACGCTCGACCACGCCGGCGCAGAGTTCCAGCCGCTCGGATAAGCTCTGTCACTCACCCGCCGCGCAGCCACCGGTAACGGGGAAATGTCGCCGCCTTGTGGACACGCCGTTGTAAATGAATGGGCTTTCGCACTTAGTGCAATTTTAGCACACTCTCTGACTGGAGCTATGGAAGTATGGAGCTATGGAGCCACCAGCCACCCAGGCTGGAGCTATGGAGCTATGGAGCTCTGGTGCTATGGAGCTATGGAGCTCTGGTGCTATGGAGCTATGGAGCTCTGGTGCTATGGAGCTATGGAGCTCTGGTGCTATGGAGCTATGGAGCTCTGGTGCTATGGAGCTATGGAGCTCTGGTGCTATGGAGCTATGGAGCTCTGGTGCTATGGAGCTATGGAGCTATGGAGCCACCAGCCAGCACCCTCCGTGGCTGGATCAATGGAAGTGTTTTAGGTACCAGGCAGCCAAAGGGCCGGGGCCTCACGCTCGACCACGCCGGCGCAGAGTTCCAGCCGCTCGGATAAGCTCTGTCACTCACCCGCCACGCAGCCACCGGTAACGGGGAAATGTCGCCGCCTGGCGGACACGCCGTTGTAAATGAATGGGCTTTCGCACTTAGTGCAATTTTCGCCAACTCTCTGACTGGAGCTATGGAAGTATGGAGCTATGGAGCCACCAGCCACCCAGGCTGGAGCTATGGAGCTCTGGAGGTATGGAGCTATGGAGCCCTGGAGCTATGGAGCTATGGAGCCCTGGAGCTATGGAGCCCTGGAGCTATGGAGCTATGGAGCTCTGGTGCTATGGAGCTATGGAGCTCTGGTGCTATGGAGCTATGGAGCTCTGGTGCTATGGAGCTATGGAGCTCTGGTGCTATGGAGCTATGGAGCTCTGGTGCTATGGAGCTATGGAGCTCTGGTGCTATGGAGCAATGGAGCTATGGAGCCACCAGCCAGCACCCTCCGTGGCTGGATCAATGGAAGTGTTTTAGGTACCAGGCAGCCAAAGGGCCGAGGCCTCACGCTCGACCACGCCGGCGCAGAGTTCCAGCCGCTCGGATAAGCTCTGTCACTCACCCGCCGCGCAGCCACCGGTAACGGGGAAATGTCGCCGCCTTGTGGACACGCCGTTGTAAATGAATGGGCTTTCGCACTTAGTGCAATTTTCGCCAACTCTCTGACTGGAGCTATGGAAGTATGGAGCTATGGAGCCACCAGCCACCCAGGCTGGAGCTATGGAGCTCTGGAGCTATGGAGCTCTGGTGCTATGGAAGTATGGAGCTCTGGAGCTATGGAAGTATGGCGCTATGGAGCTATGGAGCTCTGGAAGTATGGAGCTATGGAGCTCTGGAGGTATGGAGCTATGGAGCCCTGGAGCCCTGGAGCTATGGAGCCCTGGAGCCCTGGAGCTATGGAGCCCTGGAGCTATGGAGCTATGGAGCTATGGAGCCCTGGAGCTATGGAGCCCTGGAGCTATGGAGCTATGGAGCTCTGGTGCTATGGAGCTATGGAGCTCTGGTGCTATGGAGCTATGGAGCTCTGGTGCTATGGAGCTCTGGTGCTATGGAGCTATGGAGCTATGGAGCTCTGGTGCTATGGAGCTATGGAGCTCTGGTGCTATGGAGCTATGGAGCTCTGGTGCTATGGAGCTATGGAGCTCTGGTGCTATGGAGCTATGGAGCTCTGGTGCTATGGAGCTATGGAGCTCTGGAGGTATGGAGCTATGGAGGTATGGAGCCACCAGCCAGCACCCTCCGAGGCTGGATCAATGGAAGTGTTTTAGGTACCAGGCAGCCAAAGGGCCGAGGCCTCACGCTCGACCACGCCGGCGCAGAGTTCCAGCCGCTCGGATAAGCTCTGTCACTCACCCGCCGCGCAGCCACCGGTAACGGGGAAATGTCGCCGCCTGGCGGACACGCCGTTGTAAATGAATGGGCTTTCGCACTTAGTGCAATTTTAGCCAACTCCGTGGCTGCAAGTATGGAAGTATGGAGCTATGGAGCCACCAGCCAGCACCCTCCGCGGCTGGAGCTATGGAAGTATGGAGCTATGGAGCTATGGAGCTATGGAAGTATGGGGCTATGGAAGTCTGGAGCTATGGAGCTCTGGGGCTA
>NW_028232490.1:0-10000 GCF_054491065.1 Syngnathus leptorhynchus | reverse complement strand
GGGACGACGGGGGGGGACGGGCGTCGGCCCTCCGGCCCGAGCAGAGAACGTTCGGTCACCCAAGCGGGAATCTGCGCCCCGGCCCGAGTCGGACTCGGTCGGTGCGGCCCGCTGAGGCCCTCAACTATTCCCGTACGCGGGGGTCGGGAGCTGCGGCGCTGCGCCGGCGACTTACCCGCGCGAGGCACGCACTGCGTGCGGCCAGGATGCGGAGTTGGATCGGCGCTGGTTGGGAACCCTCGGGGAACGAAGGCGGACGGCGGCCAGCCGGCGCCGACGAACCCGTCGGGGAGGGGGCTGGTGGCAGGCGCGATCGGCACTATTGCTGACTGCCGGGAGGGAAGCTGCGCCCCGGCCGAGTCAGACTCAGCCGTTGCGGCCCCCCCGAGCCCGCAGCGCGTAGCGCGGAAGCCATACGCCCCCCCGATGCGGAGCGACAGACGCCCCCGCGACCGCGGTTGGTCGGGAAGGCTTTTCGGATAGAGGTCGGACGGTGTGTGTGGACGGCTTCCCGTGGTGCCGCCGCTATCAAGCCGGAGGGTTTGAGAAACGACATTCGCGGAAGGACCGGCGCGGCCGGCGGACGCTCGCACGCGCGGCGCCCGACACTCAGCCGCTCGCTCGGCCTCCGTGGATCGTGGCTAGGTGGGATGGATGCCAAACCGGGTCGTCTCGGTCTCGCCGCAGTACGGTCGCGCCGGGGCCTGCGGGGCGGCGCGGGGAGCGCACGCTCACGCAGCGGCCGGGGCGCTAGAGTGCGACCCGCAGTGGGTAGGAACCGTCCACCCGACGTCGGACGAGCCGAGGCCGATGGAGGCCCTACCAAGGCGGGTCATGAGTGCCAGTCGGTCAGTTGGGTGAGGGGGTACTCGGAGGCCCGCCGGGAGCAGACGGGCGACCGGGGATGGGGGGCGTACGCGGGCGGGCGCCGGGAGAAGACGGCCCGTCCGGGGTCGAATCTCGGCCTGTGTTTTCGGAGCCGGCCGGGCATCACGCTCCCTCCTTGGATGGACAACATTCGTAGTTGACACTTTGTGTCATTTTATCCGAGCGGGCGGGCGCCTCGAGAGGCGGACCGTCCGGGGCGACTCTCGGCCTGTGTTTTCGGAGCCGGCCGGGCCTCACGCTCCCTCCTTGGATGGACAACATTCGTAGTTGACACTTTGTGTCATTTTATCCGAGCGGGCGGGCGCCTCGAGAGGCGGACCGTCCGGGGCGACTCTCGGCCTGTGTTTTCGGAGCCGGCCGGGCCTCACGCTCCCTCCTTGGATGGACAACATTCGTAGTTGACACTTTGTGTCATTTTATCCGAGCGGGCGGGCGCCGCGAGGCGGACCGTCCGGGGCGACTCTCGGCCTGTGTTTAAGGAGCCGGCCGGGCATCACGCTCCTTCCTTGGATGGACAACATTCGCAGTTGACACTTTGTGTCATTTTATCCGAGCAGACGGGCGCCGCGAGGCGGACCGTCCGGGGCGACTCTCGGCCTGTGTTTTCGGAGCCGGCCGGGCATCACGCTCCCTCCTTGGATGGACAACATTCGTAGTTGACACTTTGTGTCATTTTATCCGAGCAGACGGGCGCCGCGAGGCGACCGTCCGGGGCGACTCTCGGCCTGTGTTTAAGGAGCCGGCCGGGCATCACGCTCCTTCCTTGGATGGACAACATTCGTAGTTGACACTTTGTGTCATTTTATCCGAGCGGGCGGGCGCCGCGAGGCGGACCGTCCGGGGCGACTCTCGGCCTGTGTTTAAGGAGCCGGCCGGGCATCACGCTCCTTCCTTGGATGGACAACATTCGCAGTTGACACTTTGTGTCATTTTATCCGAGCAGACGGGCGCCGCGAGGCGGACCGTCCGGGGCGACTCTCGGCCTGTGTTTTCGGAGCCGGCCGGGCATCACGCTCCCTCCTTGGATGGACAACATTCGTAGTTGACACTTTGTGTCATTTTATCCGAGCAGACGGGCGCCGCGAGGCGACCGTCCGGGGCGACTCTCGGCCTGTGTTTAAGGAGCCGGCCGGGCATCACGCTCCTTCCTTGGATGGACAACATTCGTAGTTGACACTTTGTGTCATTTTATCCGAGCGGGCGGGCGCCGCGAGGCGGACCGTCCGGGGCGACTCTCGGCCTGTGTTTAAGGAGCCGGCCGGGCATCACGCTCCTTCCTTGGATGGACAACATTCGCAGTTGACACTTTGTGTCATTTTATCCGAGCAGACGGGCGCCGCGAGGCGGACCGTCCGGGGCGACTCTCGGCCTGTGTTTAAGGAGCCGGCCGGGCATCACGCTCCTTCCTTGGATGGACAACATTCGTAGTTGACACTTTGTGTCATTTTATCCGAGCAGACGGGCGCCGCGAGGCGGACCGTCCGGGGCGACTCTCGGCCTGTGTTTAAGGAGCCGGCCGGGCATCACGCTCCTTCCTTGGATGGACAACATTCGTAGTTGACACTTTGTGTCATTTTATCCGAGCGGGCGGGCGCCGCGAGGCGGACCGTCCGGGGCGACTCTCGGCCTGTGTTTAAGGAGCCGGCCGGGCATCACGCTCCTTCCTTGGATGGACAACATTCGCAGTTGACACTTTGTGTCATTTTATCCGAGCAGACGGGCGCCGCGAGGCGGACCGTCCGGGGCGACTCTCGGCCTGTGTTTAAGGAGCCGGCCGGGCATCACGCTCCTTCCTTGGATGGACAACATTCGTAGTTGACACTTTGTGTCATTTTATCCGAGCAGACGGGCGCCGCGAGGCGGACCGTCCGGGGCGACTCTCGGCCTGTGTTTAAGGAGCCGGCCGGGCATCACGCTCCTTCCTTGGATGGACAACATTCGCAGTTGACACTTTGTGTCATTTTGTTCGGCCTGTGTTTAAGGAGGCGGCCGTCCTCCACTCGGTCCGTGTTTAAGGAGCGACACTCGCGCTCCGGTTCGGCCTGTATTTAGGGAGGCGGCCGTCCTCCGCTTGGTCTGTGTTAAGGGCGACACTCGGTCCATGTTTGAGGAGCCTGGCCCTGACGCTCCTCTCCGGCCTGTGTTTAAGGAGGCGGCCGTCCTCCCCTTGGTCTGTGTTAAGGGCGACACTCGGTCCATGTTTGAGGAGCCTGGCCCTGACGCTCCTCTCCGGCCTGTGTTTAAGGAGGCGGCCGTCCTCCCCTTGGTCCGTGTTAAGGGCGACACTCGGTCCATGTTTGAGGAGCCTGGCCCTGACGCTCCTCTCCGGCCTGTGTTTAAGGAGGCGGCCGTCCTCCCCTTGGTCCGTGTTAAGGGCGACACTCGGTCCATGTTTGAGGAGCCTGGCCCTGACGCTCCTCTCCGGCCTGTGTTTAAGGAGGCGGCCGTCCTCCCCTTGGTCTGTGTTAAGGGCGACACTCGGTCCATGTTTGAGGAGCCTGGCCCTGACGCTCCTCTCCGGCCTGTGTTTAAGGAGGCGGCCGTCCTCCCCTTGGTCTGTGTTAAGGGCGACACTCTGTCCATGTTTGAGGAGCCTGGCCCTGACGCTCCTCTCCGGCCTGTGTTTAAGGAGGCGGCCGTCCTCCCCTTGGTCTGTGTTAAGGGCGACACTCGGTCCATGTTTGAGGAGCCTGGCCCTGACGCTCCTCTCCGGCCTGTGTTTAAGGAGGCGGCCGTCCTCCCCTTGGTCTGTGTTAAGGGCGAAACTCTGTCCATGTTTGAGGAGCCTGGCCCTGACGCTCCTCTCCGGCCTGTGTTTAAGGAGGCGGCCGTCCTCCCCTTGGTCTGTGTTAAGGGCGACACTCGGTCCGTGTTTAAGGAGCGGCCCTCGCGCTCCGGTTCGGCCTGTATTTAGGGAGGCGGCCGTCCTCCGCTTGGTCTGTGTTAAGGGCGACACTCGGTCCGTGTTTAAGGAGCCGGCCCTGACGCTCCTCTTCGGCCTGTGTTTAAGGAGCCGGCCGTCCTCCACTTCCTTCCATGCACCACCACATTCGCAGTTGACACTTTGCCATTTTTTCAGAGAGGTGACACTTAGTCGTTTTTTCGAAAGTTGACACTTAGTCGTTTTTTCGAAAGTTGACACTTTGCCGTTTTTTCAGAGAGGCGACACTTAGTCGTTTTTTCGAAAGTTGACACTTAGCCGTTTTTTCGAAAGTTGACACTTAGCCGTTTTTTCGAAAGTTGACACTTAGCCGTTTTTTCGAAAGTTGACACTTAGTCACTTTTTCGCCACAGTGACACCTCCAGCGCGTGCCACGGCGCTTTTCAGGTCTTCTATCCGACCTTGTGCTGTCGAGGACGGCGTGTCCGACGCCGTGGGGAGAACCAGCACCATCTCCTCCATACTCGTAAACGGGGTGCTTTGGAAAACGGGGGGAAAGTCGATGAGTACACTGACTACTGGGACCATTTCATTGTACTCTGGCGCACCTGAAGACCAAAAAAGGTACTGCACCTTAGCCCGGGTACCTCACCCCCTGGTACCTCGAGGAGAACTTAGAAAAATTTCGACAAATTTTTGGTGAGCTCCAGGGAGAGAGGCTGATTTTTCGCTTTTTGAGGCCGACCGCCGAACCGGCGCGGGGCGGACTCACAAGCCCCCCAGAGCCGTGGGCACTTAGTCGTTTTTTCAGAGAGGCGACACTTAGTCGTTTTTTCAGAGGCGACACTTAGTCGTTTTTTCGAAAGTTGACACTTAGCCGTTTTTTCGAAAGTCGACACTTAGCCGTTTTTTTGGAAAGTTGACACTTAGTCGTTTTTTCGAAAGTTGACACTTAGTCGTTTTTTCGCCACAATTGGCTCTGAGCTCCAGGGGGAGAGCCTGGTTTTGCCTTATTTCAGGCCGGCTGGGGAACCGGCGCGGGTCGGATGCACGAGCCCGGCAGAGCCGTGGGCACTTAGAAAATTTTCGCCGATTAAGCTGGGACCTCCAGGCGGAGACCGGCATTCCTCGTCCTCGGGGTTCGACCCAGGAACCGGCGCTGGGCAGACGCCGTAGCCACGCAGAGCCGTGGGCACTTAGAAAATATTCGCCAAGTTGGCTCTGAGCTCCAGGCGGAGAGGCTGGTTTTGCCTTATTTCAGGCCGGCTGGGGAACCGGCGCGGGTCGGATGCACGAGCCCGCAGAGCCGTGGGCACTTTGCCATTTTCTCAGAGTCGACACTTAGTCGTTTTTTCAGAGAGGCGACACTCTGTCGTTTTTTCGAAAGTTGACACTTTGCCGTTTTTTCAGAGAGGCGACACTTAGCCGTTTTTTCGAAAGTTGACACTTAGCCGTTTTTTCGAAAGTCGACACTTAGCCGTTTTTTCAGAGATGTGACACTTTGCCGTTTTTTCGAAAGTCGACACTTAGCCGTTTTTTCAGAGATGTGACACTTAGAAACTTTTTGCCAAGTTGGCTGTGAGCTCCAGGAGGAGACCGTTATTTTTCGTCATTCGAGGCCGACTGCGGAACCGGCGCTGGGCGGACGCCAAAGCTCGGCAGGGCCGTGGGCACTTAGAAACTTTTTGCCAAGTTGGCTGTGAGCTCCAGGAGGAGACCGTTATTTTTCGTCATTCGAGGCCGACTGCGGAACCGGCGCTGAGCGGACGCCAAAGCTCGGCAGGGCCGTGGGCACTTAGAAACTTTTTGCCAAGTTGGCTGTGAGCTCCAGGAGGAGACCGTTATTTTTCGTCATTCGAGGCCGACTGCGGAACCGGCGCTGGGCGGACGCCAAAGCTCGGCAGGGCCGTGGGCACTTAGAAACTTTTTGCCAAGTTGGCTGTGAGCTCCAGGAGGAGACCGTTATTTTTCGTCATTCGAGGCCGACTGCGGAACCGGCGCTGAGCGGACGCCAAAGCTCGGCAGGGCCGTGGGCACTTAGAAACTTTTTGCCAAGTTGGCTGTGAGCTCCAGGAGGAGACCGTTATTTTTCGTCATTCGAGGCCGACTGCGGAACCGGCGCTGGGCGGACGCCAAAGCTCGGCAGGGCCGTGGGCACTTAGAAACTTTTTGCCAAGTTGGCTGTGAGCTCCAGGAGGAGACCGTTATTTTTCGTCATTCGAGGCCGACTGCGGAACCGGCGCTGAGCGGACGCCAAAGCTCGGCAGGGCCGTGGGCACTTAGAAACTTTTTGCCAAGTTGGCTGTGAGCTCCAGGAGGAGACCGTTATTTTTCGTCATTCGAGGCCGACTGCGGAACCGGCGCTGGGCGGACGCCAAAGCTCGGCAGGGCCGTGGGCACTTAGAAACTTTTTGCCAAGTTGGCTGTGAGCTCCAGGAGGAGACCGTTATTTTTCGTCATTCGAGGCCGACTGCGGAACCGGCGCTGGGCGGACGCCAAAGCTCGGCAGGGCCGTGGGCACTTAGAAACTTTTTGCCAAGTTGGCTGTGAGCTCCAGGAGGAGACCGTTATTTTTCGTCATTCGAGGCCGACTGCGGAACCGGCGCTGAGCGGACGCCAAAGCTCGGCAGGGCCGTGGGCACTTAGAAACTTTTTGCCAAGTTGGCTGTGAGCTCCAGGAGGAGACCGTTATTTTTCGTCATTCGAGGCCGACTGCGGAACCGGCGCTGGGCGGACGCCAAAGCTCGGCAGGGCCGTGGGCACTTAGAAACTTTTTGCCAAGTTGGCTGTGAGCTCCAGGAGGAGACCGTTATTTTTCGTCATTCGAGGCCGACTGCGGAACCGGCGCTGAGCGGACGCCAAAGCTCGGCAGGGCCGTGGGCACTTAGAAACTTTTTGCCAAGTTGGCTGTGAGCTCCAGGAGGAGACCGTTATTTTTCGTCATTCGAGGCCGACTGCGGAACCGGCGCTGGGCGGACGCCAAAGCTCGGCAGGGCCGTGGGCACTTAGAAACTTTTTGCCAAGTTGGCTGTGAGCTCCAGGAGGAGACCGTTATTTTCGTCTCATTCTAGGCCGGCTGCAGAACCGGCGCGGGTCGGATGCACGAGCCCGCAGAGCCGTGGGCACTTTGCCACTTTTTCGCCACAATTGGCTCTGAGCTCCAGGAGGAGACCGTTATTTTTCGTCATTCTAGGCCGGTTGCAGAACCGGCGCGGCTCGGATGCACGAGCCCGCAGAGCCGTGGGCACTTAGAAAATTTTCAGAGAGGCGACACTTTGCCATTTTTTCAGAGAGGTGACACTTAGTCGTTTTTTCGAAAGTTGACACTTAGCCGTTTTTTCGAAAGTTGACACTTAGTCGTTTTTTCGAAAGTTGACACTTAGTCGTTTTTTCGCCAAAGTGCCCACCTCCAGCGCGTGCCACGGCGCTTTCCAGGTCTTCTATCCGACCTTGTGCTGACGAGGACGGCGTGTCCGACGCCGTGGGGAGACCAGCACCATCTCCTCCATACTCGTAAACGAGGTGCTTTGGAAAACGGGGGGAAAGTCGATGAGTACACTGACTACTGGGACCATTTCATTGTACTCTGGCGCACCTGAAGACCAAAAAAGGTACTGCACCTTAGCCCGGGTACCCTCACCCCCTGGTACCTCGAGGAGAACTTAGAAAAATTTCGACAAATTTTTGGTGAGCTCCAGGGAGAGAGGCTGATTTTTTGCTTTTTGAGGCCGACCGCCGAACCGGCGCGGGGCGGACTCACAAGCCCCGCAGAGCCGTGGGCACTTAGTCGTTTTTTCGAAAGTTGACACTTAGCCGTTTTTTCGAAAGTTGACACTTAGCCGTTTTTTCGAAAGTCGACACTTAGCCGTTTTTTCGAAAGTTGACACTTAGTCGTTTTTTCGCCGATTTTGCTGGGACCTCCAGGCGAGGACCGGCGTTTTTCGTCTTCCGGGTCCGACCCGGGAACCAGCGCCGAGCGGACACATTCGCTCGCAAGTGCCGTTGGCACTTAGAAAATTTTTCGTTTGTCAAGCTCCGGGCGGAGACCGGCGTTTTTCGTCTTCCGGGTTCGACCCGGGAACCAGCGCCGAGCGGACACATTCGCTCGCTAGTGCCGTTGGCACTTAGAAAATATTTCGTTTGTCATGAGCTCCGGGCGGAGACCGGCGTTTTTCGTCTTCCGGGTCCGACCCGGGAACCAGCGCCGAGCGGACACATTCGCTCGCTAGTGCCGTTGGCACTTAGAAAATTTTTCGTTTGTCATGAGCTCCGGGCGGAGACCGGCGTTTTTCGTCTTCCGGGTTCGACCCGGGAACCAGCGCCGAGCGGACACATTCGCTCGCTAGTGCCGTTGGCACTTAGAAAATTTTCGTTTGTCATGAGCTCCGGGCGGAGACCGGCGTTTTTTGTCTTCCGGGTTCGACCCGGGAACCAGCGCCGAGCGGACACATTCGCTCGCTAGTGCCGTTGGCACTTAGAAAATTTTTCGTTTGTCATGAGCTCCGGCGGAGAGCGGCGTTTTTCGTCTTCCGGGTTCGACCCGGGAACCAGCGCCGAGCGGACACATTCGCTCGCTAGTGCCGTTGGCACTTAGAAAATTTTTCGTTTGTCATGAGCTCCGGGCGGAGAGCGGCGTTTTTCGTCTTCCGGGTTCGACCCGGGAACCAGCGCCGAGCGGACACATTCGCTCGCTAGTGCCGTTGGCACTTAGAAAATTTTTCGTTTGTAATGAGCTCCGGGCGGAGAGCGGCGTTTTTCGTCTTCCGGGTTCGACCCGGGAACCAGCGCCGAGCGGACACATTCGCTCGCTAGTGCCGTTGGCACTTAGAAAATTTTTCGTTTGTCATGAGCTCCGGGCGGAGAGCGGCGTTTTTCGTCTTCCGGGTTCGACCCGGGAACCAGCGCCGAGCGGGACACATTCGCTCGCTAGTGCCGTTGGCACTTAGAAAATTTTTCGTTTGTCATGAGCTCCGGGCGGAGAGCGGCGTTTTTCGTCTTCCGGTTCGACCCGGGAACCAGCGCCGAGCGGACACATTCGCTCGCTAGTGCCGTTGGCACTTAGAAAATTTTTCGTTTGTCATGAGCTCCGGGCGGAGAGCGGCGTTTTTCGTCTTCCGGGTTCGACCCGGGAACCAGCGCCGAGCGGACACATTCGCTCGCTAGTGCCGTTGGCACTTAGAAAATTTTTCGTTTGTCATGAGCTCCGGGCGGAGACCGGCATTTTTCGTCATTCGAGGCCGACGGGGGAACCAGCCGGAGCGGACACGTTTGCTCGGAAGAGCCGTTGGCACTTAGAAAAAATTCCGTGTCTCGTGAGCTCCAGGGGGGACAGGCTGGTTTTATTCATCCGTAGCCGACATGGGAACCAGCGCGGAGCGGATTGGTGTTGCGCTGCCATATACCTCATCTCTCTCAGGAGTCCCCCCCTTATACGTGCCGATGGTGTTTTGGAAAACGGGGGTAACTGGATGAGTACACTGACTAGTGGGACCAAGTACACTAATAGCCCCTGGTACCTAAAATGGAAGTATAGAGGCCGACTTTCGGGCAAGATCACGCCGGGTTAGGCTTCCAGGACCTCGGCTAAGCAATTTTAACGGGTTGCCCGGTTCTTTTTTGAACCAGCCCGGTTCTTTTTTTTTATCCAGCCCGGTTCTTTTTACACTTCCAGCTGGAGCTCGGGAGCGGCTTTTTGCACAAGATCACGCCGTGTTAGGCTTCCAGGACCTCAGCTAAGCAATTTTAACGGGTCGCCCGGTTCTTTTTTGATCCAGCCCGGTTCTTTTTTTTATCCAGCCTGGTTCTTTTTACACTTCCAGCTGGAGCTCGGGAGCGGCTTTTTGCACAAGAACACGCCGTGTTAGGCTTCCAGGACCTCGGCTAAGCAATTTTAACGGGTTGCCCGGTTCTTTTTTGACCAGCCCGGTTCTTTTTTTTATCCAGCCCGGTTCTTTTTACACTTCCAGCTGGAGCTCGGGAGCGGCTTTTTGCACAAGAACACGCCGTGTTAGGCTTCCAGGACCTCGGCTAAGCAATTTTAACGGGTCGCCCGGTTCTTTTTTGATCCAGCCCGGTTCTTTTTTTTATCCAGCCTGGTTCTTTTTACACTTCCAGCTGGAGCTCGGGAGCGGCTTTTTGCACAAGATCACGCCGTGTTAGGCTTCCAGGACCTCGGCTAAGCAATTTTAACGGGTCGCCCGGTTCTTTTTTTTATCCAGCCCGGTTCTTTTT